>NC_083112.1:48970107-49271710 GCF_949774975.1 Lagenorhynchus albirostris | reverse complement strand
ATCCCAGACCTGTCTACTTTCTTGACCTATTAGGACTTGGTTTAATTCTGAATGGTAGTCATGTTGCAGCTAGGTATAATGAAAAAGGCATGGAATATGGAATCAGACAAATTTGGGTTTGAATACCAGCTCTATTAGTGTTGTATCCTTGGATGAGTTTAATCAGTCTTTTCCTTGTAGTACTTTCGGAGAGATTAATGTGTGCAGAATGCTTAACATTCTTTCCATTTGAAAACTTTCATTTAAAAAAGGAGAGAACATAAAAGTGTGTATTTTGTGACTGTAGCTATAAAAATTGCATACAAAGACTAGAAACGGGGACACAGGAATATGAACATAGTTTTTAAGATGATGGAGTTTTACACGATTATTTTTAAAATTTTCTCCTGTTATGTTTTGAAAAATAAAAATTAAATTTAAACTGAAATGGTCTTAAAAATTTTTTTCTTTGTAGACAGTTTTTTTTTTTTTTTCTGCGGTACGCGGGCCTCTCACTGCGGTGGCCTCTCCCGCTGTGTAGCACAGGCTCCGGACGCGCAGGCTTAGCGGCCGCCATGGCTCACGGGCCCAGCCGCTCCGTGGCATGTGGGATCTTCCCGGACCGGGGCACGAACCCGTGTTCCCTGCATCGGCAGGCGGACTCTCAACCACTGCGCCACCAGGGAAGCCCCTGTACGCGGTTTTTATAGTGATGTTTTTATGTTAACAGTAACTTCAGCCACCATATCAACTATTTTTAGTGTGACAGACTAGAGCTAATTTCTTTGTTTACCTCTTAATCTATATTTGCTTTCTGATTATTTTTCTTCTTTGTATTCATTTTACTTCTGGTTATTCCTATATTTTTTTACTACTAGCTTTTTTTCTTTGTACATTTTTCTTTTTAAATCATTTGCTTAATTCTGCAAGAATTTTGAGGCTACTTCATTCTTACTTCATTCTTAATATTCTCCATAGTGATGTTCGCCCTGTTCTAATTTTTTTGTTTTTTCTTTTTTTATTCTTTTTAAAATCTCCTCTGTAGTTAAATCCTATTTAAGGCTCAATCACACTTATTAGAAGGTTTGCTTTTATTGATAATTTGCATTTAAATGTTCAGTTCAGAATTTGGGAAATTCTCATCCCATAACCCTAATCCCAGCTCTTGTACTCATGAATACCAGCTTTGCACAGTAAATGGCAGCTCTCCCAATTTCCCCACCTGCCAGTTTCACCATTGTAATGGTCAGTGAATTCCAACATTGTGTTCCTTAATTGCTTTTCTGCTTAAAATGTTCTGGATAATCCAGAGTTTTATTTCATACTTTTAGAGTCAAATAAGCAATGTTTTATCTCCCATTTTACTATGGGCAGTAAAAATGGAACTTCTTGCATCAAGGAGTTGTATGGGGCAAATATGTTTAAAAAGTGTTAAGTTACTTTCTTGAATATCACCATTGAACTGATATAAAACTATCTCTAATCATGAACTCCCATGAATTCTGTTCTTGAATTTTTATCCACTTATTGAACATTCCTATTTAGATATTCCTTATCACTTTTTAAAAAATTTTATTGGAGTATAGTTAAGTTACAATGTTGTGTTAGTTTCAGGTGTACGGCAAAGTGATTCAGTTATACATATATTCATTCTTTTTTAGATTCTTTTCTCATATAGGTTAATTATCACTTCTTGATAATACTTTTGGGCTTAAAATATAAAAAGTCCTGATTCATATATGATATATTCTCCCAGTCATCTGGGCTCAAAATTTTATAGTTGTCTTTGATACCTCCCTTAACTGTAGATGATCATCAAGACCTAGTGATCCATTCTTCACAGGATCAGCTTCATCCTACTTGTCACATATCCTAGGTTCCTCTGCATACATGTGGATTCAACCAACTGCAGACCGTGTAGTACTGTAGTATTTACTATTGAAAAGTATCTGTGTATAAGTGGATCCCTGCAGTTCAAACCCACATCGTTTAAGGGTCAACTGTAAATGAGAGTATTCTGAAAACTTGTACAATTTGCAAAAAATTACTGGCCTCTTGATTCTTGATCTCTTGTCAGCCTTATTTTCCATACTTCCTTATAAGAGCCTTTCACTTTGAGACAGTGTGCTCTATCCCTCAGCCAGATATGAACTACTTTTATCTCTAGTTGGTTCAGCTTAATATTTATTAAGCACTTATTCTTTGCTAGGTGTGTATTTATGGAATATATAAATAAAACAAATTTTTTCCTCTCAATTTCAGTTCTGTTATTCTTCAAAACTGAGCTCTGTCTCCTCTGAAGCTTTCCTTCGATCACCTACCCTAAATAAATTTTTCCTTTCAACCAGAAATGTGGAGCTCACTAACATATCCTCCCCTCTCCCTGCTATATGTGCAAGATAACATCTATACCAAAACATGCAGAACATTTGGACTGTTTAATGAATAATTTTACTTTTTCCAGTTTTATTGAGATATAATTGAAATACAGCTCTGCATAATGACTTGACATATATATACTGCAAAATGATTACCACAGTACATCTAGTTAACCTCCATCCCCTCAAATAGTTACCCAAAAAATGGGTAATTTAAAGGTGAACATCTGTGTCACTACAATCAAAACTCAAGAAATCGAACATTACCAGTACCCCAGAAGCCCACCACATGCCCCTTCCCAATCATATCTCTCCCGCCCTCCTCCCTAGAGGTAATAATTATCCTTTTGTGATAGTCATATTCTTGCTTCTTTTTATAGTTTTGCCATCTGTGTATGCATCACTAAACAGTATTATATTTCCTGTTTCTCAAGTTTAAGTGCATGGAATCACATAACTTTTTGACTTGTTTCTTTCAGGATTTTTGGTGTTAAGTGTAGCTGAAGTTCATTTTCATTGCTGTACAGCATTTCATTTGTCCATTTTATTACTGATGAACATCTGGGTTGTTTATAGGTTAGGGCTATTTTGAATATAGCTGCTAGGAACATTCTCACATAAGCATCCTGTTTTTCCTTTTTTTAAATATTTATTTATTTATTTTGGCAGCTTTGGGTGTTCATTGCTACGCACAGGCTTCCTTTAGTTGCGGCGAGCAGGGGCTACTCTTCGTTGCGGTGGGTGGGCTTCTCATTGCAGTGGCTTTTGTTGTTGCGGAGCACAGGCTCTAGGCCGGTGGGCTTTAGTAGTTGTGGCACATGGGCTCAGTAGTTGTGGCGCACAGGCTTAGTTGCTCCGCGACATGTGGGATCTTCCCCGATCAAGGCTCGAACCCGTGTCCCCTGCACTGGCAGGTGGATTCTTTTTTTTTTTTTTAACTTTTTAAAATAAATTTATTTATTTTGACTGTGTTCGGTCTTCGTTAGTGCACATAGGCTTTCTCTAGTTGCTGCAACAGGGGCTACTCTTCATTGTGGTGCGCGGGCTTCTCAATGCAGTGGCTTCTCTTGTTTCAGAGCATGGGCTCTAGGTGCACGGGCTTCAGTAGTTGTGGCATGCAGGCTCTAGAGCACAGGCTCAGTAGTTAATGGCGCACGGGCTTAGTTGCTCTGTGGCATGTGGGATCCTCCCGGACCAGGGCTCGAACCCCTGTCCCCTGTATTGGCAGGTAGATTCTTAACTACTGTGCCACCAGGGAAGCCCCAAGTATACTGTTTTTCTAGGTTATATCCCTAATAATTGAATCACCGGATCACTGGATATGCGTAACTGCAGTTTAAGTAAAGCCAATTTTCCGAAAGATTGACCCAATTTAGACTTCCATCAACAGCACTGTGATACATCCTTTCTTGCCAGTTTTAGAATCATCAGACTTAAAATTTTGCCATTTTGGTAGGTGTGTAGTGGTATCTCTTTGTGTTTTAAATTTGCATTTCCCTGTTTCCTTTCCATATGCTTATTAGCTGTTTGTAGTTCTTTTCTTATTAACCTACTATCCTTTCTCTATTTTTGTATGGGAAACTTTAATTTAAGAAGTACCTGTACAGTCTTTTTACTTATCAAAGATGTTAACCTTTTGTGGGGACCAGCCTGGCCTTCATGCTGTAGCTGGTTCGTCTAATGCCAGTATGAAGACAGGAGGAAATTTTGGTCCTTACACTAATCCCACCTTTTATAAAAATTTTTTTATTAATATGTAAAGCTATTTGCCCAGTAAGCATTCATTTGGTAGCAAAAGGTATCAGTCAATAGACAGGTATTTTTTGTGAGTGCCTGCTAGGTACTACATATCTTTCGAAGCTTTGGGAACAAGACACAAAATTCCTCCATTTATTGTCTTATGTTTTAAACTCAGTATTAAGGGCTGCATTTATCCAGTCCTGTTTTATGCCATGGCAGCACTGAACAATCATTGAAAAGAATTAGCTAGAAGGTATTGAGGCAACCAGTAGTCAATAAGCATGTAATCATTGGAGTCAAACAGACTTTGGTTTCAGTTATGAGTCCAGAAATGCGTGACTTTGTGCATATTATGTAAGCTCTCTGAAATTCAGTTTTGTCACCTGCAAAATGGAAATAATAGCCTATAATGTTATGATGATTCAGTGAGGCATTAAATACATGTAAACTGCATAGCACATCACGTGGCAGGTATCCATCATCAACAGTGATGAAATCTAAAACCACCTTCCCCAATAGTGTAAGGTTTCATGTCAAGGACTGTGGTGAGTAAAGAAACTGGTATGGTTCCCATGTATGCCTCAATCAAATATGAAGATGGTATATAACTCATCTTCCATTTTAGGACTTTTGGGTTGTGGAATGGGGCAAGGCATATGTGGAACAGGAAAATGAGATAAGAGATGGTCCAAAACGTTTGGAGTCCCCTTAAGTACAGGAGCAAAATGAAAAGAAAACTAGTACTGCCACATCTACCTCCATAACACATCAGGTGGAGACTTTTGTTTTTTCCCTTTTGTAATTATGACAGTGTTGTTTTCCAACCCTGTTTATATCTCTTATTGCCTCTCTCTGTGTTCATTTGATTATTATATCCCCCTAACAATATTAAAATGAAGATATTTTCTTTTATTCTGACTGGCCTTGAAATTAAAACTTGAATATGAGAGCAGTAAAATTGAATAAATATCTTCATTCAGGGCAATATTATAACTGGTGTATTGTGTACTGTTTCATTACAGCTAATAGATTTTCAGTGGAAGCTGGGTATGGCTGTGAGCTCAGACAGCTGCAGATCACTTAAGTATCCTTACGTTGCAGTGATGCTCAAAGTGGCAGATCATTCAGGCCAAGTAAAGAACAAGTCCTTCGAAATGACAATTCCACAGTTTCAGGTTTGTGATAAAACTCATTCAGTTTAGCCATTGTTCTGTAATGACTGCTTAAAAAGATACATAAAATCTTCTTTAAGAGAAAATTTTAACTGTTTTTATTTGCAATTGTTTTGATGTGCTTTACATGCAAAAGATCTGGATTTACTTTATTTGGGAATTTGATAAATTATTTTCAATATTTTCAATATAATATGCTGAATTTGTATACTGACACTCCATCACTTTCAAGGACTCATCTGTGAGTGTGTTTAAGAAATTTGCATCTTTTCTAGCAGGATATTTACTTTGCATTTAACTGTTTTATTCTTCTTAGGCTTAATATTCAAGAGTGATTAAGCTAAATGAATCTTACCTTTGAGCAGTATTGACCCTGAATTTTCTGACTAATAATGTTTACAAAATGTAGATCAGACCACTAGTACTTGATGGCTAATTTTATCTGCTGGGGATTAGAGCAACTCAATAGTTTATTTATAGAATCATGTTATATATATTATTATTTTTTTTTTTAGTATCCAATATTATATATATTATTATTCTACCTCTTTTCTGTAAGCAAGAAAGGAAAAAAGGGGGTGGATGAGAAATCATTTTCTTTTCAATGTACATATAGGGAAATGCTTTGTCTTTGGCTAGTTTAACTGGCCTTAGAGTTTTGTTTTTGTTTGTTTTGATCCCTTTGGTGAGTAAACAGATATGAATTCTTTCTTATAGCATACTCTCTGTTACCATGAATTCCAATTTTTTTAGATTCCACATATAAGTGAGATCATGCAGTATTGTCTTTCTGTGTCTGGCTTATTTTACTTAGCATAATGTCCTCCAGGTTCACCCATGTTGTCAAAAATAGCAGGATTTCCTTCTTTTTAAAGGATGAATAGTATACTGTTGTGTATATGTACACACCACATTTTCTTTTCTTTTTTTTTTTTCACCACATTTTCTTTATCCATTCATCTGTCAGCAGACACTTGTGTTGTTTCCATACCTTGCTATTGTGAGTAATGCTGCAGTGAATGTGGGAGTGCAGATAACTTTTTGAGGTAGTGATTTTATTTCCTTTGGATATATACCCAGAAGTGAGATTTGTGGGTTATATTGTAGTTCTCTTTTACAAATTACATTTTAAGGATGTTCTCTCCTTTTGATTCCTATTTTTAGAACAGCTGTGTCTGCTGTAGAACAAAAAAAGGGTCACAGATTCATTATTTTTAATGCTAAATGGTGTCTTGGAAGCAAATTAGGACTTGGTTGGAAGGAAATAAATGTAGTGTATTGTGATATGTGAGTAGCTTGCAACTGAACATAAAGACCAAATCTACTTCAAAAAGGAATATAGGTTTCAGTCCTTTTGTAATTCATAATACTGGCCTAATTCTTATTTTTCTTTGCCACATTTGTGCTCCCTGATTCCACCTCTTAAAATTTTTTTCTCATAGTAAAAAGATCACAAATGGAGCAACTCTTTTAGAGGTAGTTCTTACGTGGCTTACAGCTAACCAGGCGAACAGCCTGTTAGTCACATTATAGGACTGAGCACCAAGGAGCATTCTTTGAGCTTTTGACTTTTATCTTTCTAGTAGCTGAAATTATGATCATGAGTATATATTTTTTAAGAAATGGTTATTTCCTCCTTCGTTCCATAATAAACTTACATATGAGTTAAAACAAAATACAGATACTCTTTTAAGTAGCAAAATAGAGAATTAAGTCCAAAGAAGAGGGAAAATACAAGGATGTGAATCATTAGAGTATATCAAATTTGCTTCCTACTTCTCGGCAAGTAGAGAATAAGAAAGGAAAACAGAATTTGATCCCTTTTTTATCTGATGTTTTATCTGATGACTTCTACAGGAGAACTACCATACCAGCTTAGTTTTTAATTGAAAGAGAAATAAGCTTCTACCATGTAAGCTACTGTCAGTGTTGGGTCCCTCTTAGTATAACTGACAAGACAGCCCCTATCACCCTGAAATGCAGTCTTTCACTGTATTAAAAGTGGTTCAGAGCCTGGGAACCAATCTGTCATTTTTTTAAAGTCTTCATTGTTGAGAACAGTGCTGGGCATTTAATAAATCTTTCTGTTGTGATCTCAAAGAACTTTGTTGGATGCTTTTAAAAAGCTTATTTATGAGCTAATTATCCAACTCTACAGTAGTATTTTTGCTTGCACCAAATTACACCTGTTTGTTTCTTATAGTAACTTTCGAATAATAATAGTTGAGGAAGTAACATTAAAATGCAAACTTAATATGTTCTAGAGCCTCTGCTGGTTAGATATAATTAAAAGAACTACTTAAATAGCCTCTAAAAGCAAAATTAATATTGTTTTTCCCCTTTCTCTCCAGAATTTCTACAGACAGTTCAAGGAAATTGCTGCAGTTATTGAAACTGTGTGAAAACTGATTACTTTGTTGATGAATTGCTACCATCATTCTAAAATCATGAACTTTACTTTCTGCAACAAAACTGCCTAAGGATCAAATGATATTTATTGAATGAAAATTATACTTTTGATTTTCCATTTTTTTAAATAATAAAAAAGAAAATCAGACAAACAGGAATTACAAAGTGGTGATCGCTGCACACTTTGTGAATATACTAAGAGCCACTGAATTGGAAACTTTAAAGGGTGAAGAACTCTGTGGTATGTGAATTATATCTTAATGAAAAATAAATCAGACAAACAGTTGAATGATATTAAAAGCAGCACAAGTTTATGTATTAGACCAATAGTTTTAAAAATTACTGGTAATGTTACCCATTTTATAAACAAACTCTTCCTTTTTAGCATTCATCTTTTTATTGATGTATAGTTGATTTACAATATTATATTAGTTTCAGATGTACAACATGGTAATTCAAACTTTTTAGAGATTATACTCCATTTATGGTTATTATAAAGTATTGACTATATTCCTTGTGCTGTGCTGTACAATGTATCCTTGTAGCTTATTTATTTATTACTTTTTAAAAAAAATATTTATTTTATTTATTTTATTTTTGGCTGTGGTGGGTCTTCGTTGCTGCACGTGGGCTTTTCTCTAGTTGCGGTGAGCGGGGGCTCCTCTTTGTTGTGTGGGCTTCTTGTTGCGGTGGCTTCTCTTGTTGCAGAGCCCAGGCTCTAGGCGCTCAGGCTTCAGTAGTTGTGGCACTTGGGCTCAGCAGTTGTGGCGCACGGACTTAATTTCTCCACAGCATGTGGGATCTTCCCGGACCAGGGCTCGAACCCGTGTCCTCTGCATTGGCAGGTGGATTTTTAACCACTGTTCCACCAAGGAAGCCCCAACAGTCTTTATTTTAAAGTCTATTTTATCTGATACGAGTGTTGCTACTCCAGCTTTCTTTTGATTTCCATTTGCATGGAATGTCTTTTTCCATCCCTTCACTTTCAGTCTGTATGTGTTCCAAGGTCTGAAGTGGGTCTCTTGTAGCATATATAGAGGTCTTTTTTTGTATCCATTCAGCCAGTCTGTGTCTTTTGGTTGGGGCATTTAATCCATTTACATTCAAGGTTATTATCGATACGTATGTTCCTATTACCATTTTCTTAATTGTTTTGGGTTTGTTTTTGTGGGTCCTTTTCTTTTCTTGCATTTCCTGCCTAGAGAAGTTTCTTTACCATTTGTTGTAAAGCTGGTTTTGTGGTGCTGAATTCTCTTAGCTTTTGCTTGTCTGAAAAGCTTTTGACTTCTCCATGGAAACTGAATGAGATCCTTGCTGGGTAGAGTAATCTTGGTTGTAGGTTTCTCTCTTTCATCACTTTAAGTATATTCTGGCACTCCCTTCTGGCCTGCAGAGTTTCTGCTGAAAAATCAGCTGATAACCTTATGGGGGTTCCTTTGTATGTTATTTTTCATTTTTCCCTTGCTGCTTTTAATATTTTTTCTTTGAATTTAATTTTTGTTAGTTTGATTAATATGTGTCTGGGTGTGTTTCTCCTAGTGTTTCTCCTGTGTGGGACTCTCTGTGCTTCCTGCACTTGGGTGACTATTTCCTTTCCCATGTTAGGGAAGTTTTCGACTATAATCTCTTCAAATATTTTCTTAGACCCTTTCTTTTTCTCTTCTTCTGGGACCCCTATAATTTGAATGTTGATGCGTTTAGTGTTGTCCCAGAGGTCTCTGAGATTGTCTTCAATTCTTTTCATTCTTTTTTCTTTATTCTGCTCCTTGGCAGTTATTTCCACCGTTTTGTCTTCCAGCTCACTTATTTGTTCTTCTGCCTCAGTTACTCTGTTATTGCTTCCTTCTAGTGTATTTTTATTTCAGTTATTGTGCTGTTCATCTGTTTGTTTGTCCTTTAGTTCTTCTAGATCTTTGTTAAACGTTTCTTCTGTGTTCTCAATCTGTGCCTCCATTCTGTTTCCGAGATTCTGGACCATCTTACTATCATTACTCTGAATTCTTTTTCAGGTAGGTTGCCTATTTCCTGTTCATTTATTTGGTCTTGTAGGTTTTTACCTTGTTCCTTCATCTGTGACATATTATTTTGCTGTCTTATTTTTTTTTTTTTTTATGAGTGGGATTGTGTTCCTGTCTTACTGGTTGTTTGACCTGAGGTTTCCAACACTGGAATTTTTAGGCTGTTGGGTAGAGCTGGGTCTTGGTGCTGAGATGAGGAACTCCGTGAGACCTCACTCCGTTGAATATTCCCTGGGGTCTTTCTGTTAGTCCAGTGGTTCAGACTTGGAGCTCCCATTGCAGGAGCTTTGGCCCAACCCCCTGGCTCGTGAACCAAGATCCCTCAATGTGCATGGGGTGGAAAAAAGAAAAGAAAAAAAAAAAAAAAAAAGAACAGTAACAAAGTAAAAAATAAAATTAGACTGGGAAACTAACAGATATGTTAGGAAGAATATAAAAATATGAATCAACAACCAGAAGGTATGTCAGTACCACAATAGTAAAAGAGAGGAGGAGGGAAAAGAAAAGAAAAAAGAAGTGGGGGGAGGCCTTGGCTGTGGAGGGTGGGGCCTATGCAAGGGCGAGGTTTGGGTGGTGGGTGGGGCCAATGCTCAGGACCCACGGGCTGGAAAAGGCCCTGGGGGCTATGGGGGGTGGGGCTTAGGCTCAAGGAACAGAAGGGGCCCAGGAGTGCCCCCCAGCCCTGGTCTCAGAGGCCAGGGGACCTCACCTGGGAGCCCAGCAGGCTTCCTGGGCTTGAGTGGGCGGGGCAGACGCCCTCCTCTCCTCTTCCGCTCCTCCAGCCTGCAAGAGCCCATGCCTCCTGCCTCTCCTGATCTCCCCAGCCTCCCTTCTATGCCCCCAGGACCAATTTGGTTGTTGGGGGGGACCTTGGAGGGCAGAGGACCAGCCTGGGAGCTCAGCAGGCTCCCCTGGTCCGAGTGGGCGGGGCAATCAACCTCTCCACTCCTCTCCTGATCTCCCCAGCTTCAGGGGTGCCCATCCTGTCTGGCGTCCACTTCTCCTCCCCCCGCAGTCCCCCTTCATCCTACCAGTTCACTTTGGGGTTCCTTGCGTCTTCTTGGGCATCAGAGTCCCCCACCAGCGGTCGGCAGGTGCCCTAGTTGTGGGGAGACGCTAACTCTTCGTCTTCCCACACAGTCATCTTGACTCCACCTCTCTAAACAAACTCTTACATAGAGTCCTTTATAGTCTTATATATAAAGTATATATGAATGACAAAAGTAGTATTTGATTAGGATAATGTTACTTTACAAATTCAATTTTATAACATTAACTTATGAAAGCAGTCAGAAGAGTGAGGCTGCTCCTTCTCCAACATTTGGAATCAGGTTAGGATTGGTCATTGCTCCCTTATTTTAGCCAAGTATTCAGATGTTTCTGTTATTAATATTTGTAGAAAGTTCAAATATGTGCATAGACATTTTATTTTTATGAGTTTTATTATGTTTTATTATGTTTATTTAAATTTGAGTATAATAAAATTATACTCAAATTTTATTATGAGTTTTATTATGTTTATTTAAATTTGAGTATATTAAATTTGAGTATAATAAAATTATAATTAAAAAATTATAATTAAAAAATTTGAGTATAATAAAATTATACTCAAATTTTATTATGAGTTTATGTACAACTGAGTTAACCTGGTAACACAAGTTATTGTGTTAGATGGTCTCTTTTGAATTTAGATTTATAAAACAGTTGTTAAAATATTTTATAAAACCACAGCAATCAACACTGTATGGCATTGCTCAGGAAAATAAACAGATCACTGGAATAGACTAGGTGGCCTAGAAATAGATCAAGATATTTGGGACAAAGATGATATTTCAGTTGGATGAGAAAACAGGATTGATTTAATAAATGATACTAGCAGTCTCAACACATGCAAAAGTAAGTTCCAGATGAATTAATGATTTAACTATAAAAGATAGAAATTAGACGTTTTATAGAATATGTTAACTAAGGCTTGGGAAGCAGCAACACCACAGCTATAACATAAAACAAATATATTTGAAATGTAAGAATTAAAAAATTATATGTGGGAAAAAATGGGTCATAAACAAAGATAAAAGACAAGTGCTAGGTTGATGTGTAAGTTAGTACTTAGTCTGGAAACAAATTGCTTTAAGTATTTCAAGTAGGAAGAGGTTTTATACAAGAAATGAGATGTTCACTAAACTGTCAGAAAGACTGAGAAAACAAGTCAGGAGAAATCATTGCTGGCTTTTAGAAAATCCGGTAATGCAGGAACTTCAGGGAAAGCCCCTGCCAGTAATCTCTGCAGAATGCAGGATGTCACCTGGAAGCAACTACAGGCCATTTCTGCCAAGTGTCAACATGTTAGAATGAAATAAAGGCTGCTTGCTTTCTTCACCTTTTCTAGTTTCAGTGAGAGTGCCTCTCATTGGTGGAAGTTAAACCAGGACCCTGTTGACACAGGAATCTGGTCAGTGGAGTTTCTAGTCTTTTAGTACCTTTGGAAGGGAGATTTAGAAAAGCAAGAAAGGTGCTGAATATTCCTACTCTGCTGACAGAAATAGGAGTTGTCATGGCCTTTTTTGTGAAGTGATAGACAAACACACATTATATAGAATTTCACAGCCCAGAAATTTCAGTCCAGAAATATATCCTTTGGAGTAAAGCCACCAATACAGTAAGGCCCCTACATACGAACCTTCAAGCTGTGAACTTTCAAAGATGCGAACATGCATTCGCATGTCCAGTCACGTAAGTTAGTTCACATGTCTGGTGTACGTTGTCACGTGCATACATCCTCTGCAAGTGTGCTTTTGTGTACTTTACAGTACTGTATAGAGTACAGTAGTACAGTATCTTTATTTCAAGCCCAGGATGTCATCTATGACGAGAAAAAAAGTAGCTACTACCCAGACATCACTGGATCATTTTTTCAAGAGGGTCGATAGAATTGAATCCAGCAAGGAGCCAGAACCTGTGCCATCAGCGTCAGGTGTGAGTGAAATTGCAGCTCGCCCTCCGTCTCCTGTTGCTGACGATCCTTCAGCTCTACCACCTCCCACCTCCTCTCCCTCCTCCAGTCAGTAACTCTTCTTGCCTGTTCCCTCGATGCCAGCCCCTGTATGCCCGCTGTTGTACTGTACTACTGTATTTTTCAAGGTACTGTACTGTAAGATTAAAAATGTTTTATTTTTGTGTTTTATGTTATTTGTGTGAAAAGTATTATAAACCTATTATAGTACAGTACTATATAGCCGACTGTGTTAGTTGGGTACCTAGGCTAACTTTGTTGGACTTACAAACAAATTGGACTTAATGAATGCGCTCTTGGGACGGAACTCGTTCATATGTAGGGACTTACTGTATATAAAAATATTTGCAAAATTGACTAAATGTTCATCCAGTTCCTGTTAGGGCACACAGGAAGACTGCATTTCCCAGCCTCCCTTGCAATTAGGTTGGGACCTCATGATTGGGTTGTAGCCAGTGGAATCTGGGCAGAAGTGTCCTAACATACATCCAGTCTTTGTCATAAACCTTTCCTTGTCTTCCAAGCTCTCTCCCGTGTTGACTGCTGGAAACGAAGAAATCTGAGATAGGGAAACCATAGGATGGAGCCCTGGAATCACGATTGGAGGCAAACTCATAGTAACAGCCTGACTTGCACCAGACAGTGATGTGAGCTAGAAACAAACTCTTGTGGTAAGCTTAGAGTGTTTGTTAACAACAGCAAGTGAGCATAAACTTGAATAACACAAGATATTTGTATGAAGATTTTTATTGTAGCATTTCCCCAAGCGGTGAAAAGTAAAATAAAGGGAGCAGTGACTGTCAATAAAGAAATGGTTGAATAAATTCATCATATCTATGTTACAGCATATCATATACCTGCCGTTATCAATATGTAGTAACAATACATTTGCTATTATCAACACATATTGTTGTTTCATAAAACTGAAAAATGCACTCAATATATATTTGAATTCTTAATGGAAAATTAGGAAAATTAAGGAAAGATGTTTACCATGTTGTAAGCATTGATGGAGAGGGTATCTGGAGAGGGAGAGGAAGAGCAGTTAAAAAAATATTTTTCAAATCCATAATGCACTATAACAAAATATGTATCATTGTTTTTAAGAAATACTTGATAAAAATGTTCGCTTTTCAATTATGCTTCTGAAAAGTTCTTACAGTTCTTTTTGTGGTACAATGTATCCTTATTTTAACAAATGGTATAGTGTGTCTCCAAATCAGGATAGACAAACCTGAAATACATCAAACGTAGGCCTCGCTGTGCTATAGAAATCCTGACCGCAGCTGGGTCTGATATTTTGGCTGGTATCACTGCAAGAAACTTCATTTCTTCCACTTACCTTTGTTTCCTCTTCTGAGCCTTCCTGTTGGGAATTTAAGTCCTCTTCACACCCTGTCAGCATTTCTGCAGATCTCCTATGTGAATCCACTTTCTTTCTTGGTCCTCTGCTCGGTAGCATACTGTCGTGAGGAGTGCGGGTCCATTGCCTACTGCTGTCCACCCATGTACTCAAGTCCCACCAGCTTGAAGAGTTAGCCAACTGGTCATTCATCCTTACCAGCTGCCCATAGACTACTCTATTACCCACCCTCTGCATAGTAGCACATTAAAGATTTAGGATTAGGAGAAGACAAAGTCCCCTTTCTATCCCTTTCTCTGTCCTTTGGGGTACCAACTTCATTGTATCCCCAGAAATCAAAGTAGAAACCTGCCCACCCAATCTGGGTCAAAAGCGCACACTTGCCTTCGCAGACTGTGCTTATGGTCTTTCCATCTCCCACTCACCCCAGTTTAACACCCTCCATCTTCCGCTCCCTCCTCATTTGCAGTGTTGCAAAGAGGCCCAAAGAAAGCCCTTGGCTCAGACACTGGGTGATGGATTTGATTAGAATAAATTTAAATTGCATGTTTAAATTTATCTTTTGAATTTGAAAGGCAAGTTTTTTGCATAATATAGTTTTACACTGTTTTCACTGAAGATGTCTATTTTGCTTATTATGAGTTTAATGAGCTTCACCTGGCTGGCCTGGGAATTAACCACTGTTTGTAACAACATTTCTGTGGGAAAATGTGTTTCAAGTTTCAAACACTTGACTTAAATGTAAACTTTGGGAAAATACTTGATTCTCAAGTTGGAAAATGTATTAATGAGCATTTAGTTTCTAAAAAGAAATAGACTATCCCCAAGCTCATCAAGCAAAACCCAAATATTTTCAGATATTCTGCTACCAGGACAGGTTAACATACATATCAGATTTATGTGGAAAGAAGGCAAGATAGTCACATTAAATTAAAGGTGTTGAAATTTCCATCATGCTGGTGCTTCGTTTTTAAAAGTACTTAAGCAGAATTATCTTTTCAAATAAGTTTTTTCAAATATTTATTTATTTACGTATTCATTTATTTATTATTATTTTTAAATTTTTGGCTGCATTGGGTCTTTGTTGCTGCGTGCGGGCTTTCTCTAGTTGCGGTGAGTGGGGGCTACTCTTTGTTGTGGTGCGTGGGCTTCTCATTGCGGTGGCTTCTCTTGTTGCGGAGCACGGGCTCTAGGTGTGCAAGCTTCAGTAGTTGTGGCATGCGGGCTCAGTAGTTGTGGCACGCGGGCTTAGCTGCTCCACAGCATGTGGGATCTTCCCGGACCAGGGATCGAACCCATGTCCCCTGCCTTGGCAGGCAGATTCTTAACCACTGCGCCACCAGGGAGGTCCCTCAAATAATTAAAAAAATTTATTTTGTACTTTAGATTTTAAAAAATAAACTTTGTTTCTTTCAAGTTTTAGATTTATAGAAAAATTGCAAAGATAGTACAGAAAGTTCCCATATACCCCACACTATTTCCCCTGTTAACATCTTATGGTACATTTGTTATAATTGATGAACCACTATTGATACATTAGGTTTCCTAGGTTTATACCTAATATATTTTTCTGTTCCAGGATCCCATCTAGGACATGATATTGCATTTAGTCATCATGTCTCCTTGAGCTTCTCTTGTCTGTGACAGTTTCTCAGACTTTCCTTAGTTTTGTTGACCTTGGCAGTTTTGAGGAGTACTCAAACTGGTCAGGTATGTTGTAGGATGTGCCTCAATTGGGATCTGTCTGATGTTTTTCTGAACTGGAGTTATGGGTATCACAGATAGAAAGTGCATTTTCCTCACTTCATATCAAGGGTACCTACTAGCAACATGATTTATGAGTGTTCATGAGGATGTTGATAACCTGGCTGAAGTAATGACTGTTTCTCCACTGTAAAGTTACTTGTCCACCTGCTTTTTTCCATACTTTACTCTTGGAAGGAAGTCACTACCTGCAGGCTATACTTAAGGAATGTGGAGTTATGTTCCCCTTCTTTTATGGTGAAGTATCTACATATTTTATTTGGAATTCTGGGAGAGAGATTCATCTCTTCTCCCCATTATTAATGTACTCATTCATTTATCTATAACAGTACAAACTCATGGATATTTATTTTATCCTTGGGGTTACAATTGAATACACTTTTTCCTCAAGTCATTCCAACTTTGACTCTTGGGAGCTCTTTCATTTGGCTGCTGTGCCCCTTTGACACACCCCCGCCAACTTTAAAAAAATTTTTGAGCACTGCTTTCTGACACTTATCACTACAAGATGCTCCAGGCTCACCTTGTGTATTTGAATCAGTCATTTCTTCCAAAGAACCCTCATTCTTTTTATTAGACAGTGGTACTAGAAACCAAGGTCTGGGTGCTAGATAGGTTATGTATTGTAGATTTTGAGATCATTAAAACTTAGAAGTCTTTCATGATATTTGTACATCAAATCATTATGCTGTACACTTAAACTTATGTAGTACTGCATGTCAGTTATAGCTCAATAAAACAAAGAAAAAAACTTTAAAAATTAAAAAAAAAACCCTTAGAAGTCTGATGCACAACATGGTGACTATAGTTAACAATATTGTACTATATATTTGAAAGTTGCTAAGAGAGTAGATCTTAAAAGCTGTCACCACAAGAAAAAAAATGTAACTATGTGAGGTGATGGATGTTAACTTATTGTGGTAATCATTCCCCAGTATATACATATATCAAATCATTATGTTGTGCACATTAAATTAATACAATGTTATATACCAATTATATCTCAGTAAAACTGGGGGGAAATTTAGAAATCTGAAAGAAGGAGTTCTCCTGCTGAGATAGGTCCGACCACAAAGTCCAGCTCACGTTTTAGGATTGGTGAAAATGATGACCTGAACTCAGCTAATGTTATTATCCCTTCAGTTTACAATTTGAACCAGCTAACAACAAACAGGGCAAGATAATACATATGAGATCATGGCTGCAAGAGAGTGCATGTGTCTTCCCGGTGAGATGGGCTAAATAAGATAGTTGGTATGGTGGCTAGAGAGGGCTCCAGGCTCCTTCTGTGTAGTTGACCAGCCATTCTCAACGCATGGCTTCCACCTTGTGAAAAACATGGCTGCTCCATTTCTATCATCATGCCTACATACCAGCCAGCAGAAGAGAGGGAGGGAGACGGAAGGGCATACTTCTCCGTATAAACTCACGTCCTGAGTGTTACACACCTCATTCTACTCACATCCCATTGGAAGAACCTATTCATGTAGCCACTTCTAACTGCCAAGGAGACTAGAAAATGTCTAGCGGGGTAGCTGTGTGCCCAGTTAAAAGTTCTATTGCTATGCTGCAGGGAGAAAAGGGATTCTAAGGAAAGCCAGGCGTCATCGCTAGTCTTCCTCCTTGTCCACCAGCTACAGGCATCCTTCCTTCCACTTGCAGAACATGTTTATCCTTCCCAAGGGAAGACAATCCCAAAGTCCCACCATTCTGCATCCAGCCACAAACAGAACCTCTCTTCCAAAGGGAAGTTCCCTCCATCTCTGCACGTAAACCTAGCCTGAGCTTCTCTGTCTTGTAGAATTTTGCCAAAAGTGGCAAGGAGGAGCCAACACATCAGTGTTCTGCCATTTTTTCTAGTTAGTTCCTCTAGTGCAATGGTTCTTACCTGGGGGCAGTCTAGCTCCTATAAAGGGCATGAGGGAATGTATGAGGAAGTTCTTGATTGTTATATTGCCTGGGGCTAGTAGATAAGATCATTGAATCATTTTCAGTTCATACTGCTGGCATTTTATGGGTGGGGAGCTGTACATCCTACGATGCCTAGGGTATTCTTGACCAACAAAAAGTTATTCTACCCCAAATGCCAAGAGGACCTATGTTAAGAAACACTACCTTAGAGCTATAGGCTCTATAAGCACGTGGTCTGCAACTTCAGTATCATATGGTGATAGTTTTATCAGATGTTTTGCCATAGCATGAGTCACCACCGTTCCCATCCACAGTATCCTCACCACCTGTTGCCTGACTGCCAGTGCCTCCTGTTACGTTTTATTCCAGTAGCATCTCACTTTTAGGTACAAATTATGTGTTAGGTTATCAGCTGCTGTGGTAGTAATCCCAAAATGACGATGGTTTAAATTAGACAAAATTATTTATCTTGTCCGAGCTGTTTGTTGTTCTTGAAGACATCAAGGACATACACTTCTATCTTATAACTCTACTATTCTTACTGTACAACTTCTTCAACAAGTTCAGGGTGGTTGTACCAACTCCTGGCTTCACACACAAACTCCACTAGAAGGGATGCTTTAAGGGCACGATCCAGAAGTTGCCCTCATCTGGCAACAACCCATATGACTGTGGACAAGAGAACAGATAAATAAAGAGTGGTATGTTTTCACAATGGAATATTGTACTGAGAGAAAATGAGCAAAAAGTATACACAACATCATAAATTAATCTTAGTAACATAATACTGAATATATGTATGTAAAAACATAAAGATAAATAAATAAAGGGAATGAAAAGCAAAACCAAGGTGATTGGTTACCTCTAGGTTTCAAGACAGGGAGAAGTTAGAGGCAGGATAGAAGAGGAACCCACAGTAGATGTAAATTACTGGTAATGTCCAATTATTCATGTTGGGAAATAAGTTCATGGTGTTTATTATATCATTAAATAAACACATAAAATACATTAAAATAAAAGAGAGCTAGGTTTAGACCAATGATGAAAGTGTTCCACAAGCCAAGAACTACAATTAAATGATTAATGCAGTATTCGTCTGTGCTTCTGAAGTAATAACAAACAAACGTGCAGTAAACCTATGATACATAGCATTTTGCTGGATGATGTAGTTGGGTCTACTAGCCCAACATCTCAAGAAACTCACTCCGTCCAATGATCTTGCCTCAGGAGGAATGATTCATGCTAACCAAATTCAGTGAAGATGGGTACATAACTCAAAATATTTATTTATTAATTTACACTGAAAATATAATGACTAAGTAGTCTATAGTAGTTATATTGTTCGTTCATTCAACAAATATTTATTGAACATCTCTGAAGTGTCAGACACTTTGCTAATCACTTGGCCTATAGTGGTGAACAGAAAGTTTTCACAGGGCTTATAATCTGTTGGGGGAGTCAGATATTTAATAACTAATAATAAAAATCAGCGGGTCAGCCTATTACACAATGTGGTAGAGTGGAGAATTTTTTATCCATTAAAAACTATATATTTATTTATTTGGCTGTGCCAGGTCTTAGTTGTGGCACACGGGATCTTTAGTTGTGGCATGCAGACTCTTAGTTGCAGCATGTGGGAATCTAGTTCCCTGACCAGCGATTGAACCCCGGGCCCCCTGCATTGGGAGTGCAGAGTCTTAGCCAGTGGACCACCAGGGAAGTCCCCCTATTACCCATTTTGAAGACTGAACAAATTGAGTTAGTTATCTGACTTTGGGCAGGAGGTCTTCATGCCTCCTGGCAGGATTTCATCACTGCTGTGGACCAGTGACAGCTGTGTCTCCCGTTCATCTCTTTCCAGTAAGTAAATAAATAAGTAAATGAGATTGAATTCTTCCTTGTGTTCTCCTGTCTCTGCGCCACCAATGTGTGTTGGGTGTGTAGGGGGTGGGCAGATATGTTGACTTTTGGTTCCAACATGGACCTGTATTTGGATATGATCGAGACAACTGTGCATCAAATGGAGATCCTGCACTTTGATAAAGATTTTTGAAATTTGTCAGCTTTCTGTCTTATTTGTCCTTTTATGGGCAGTAAGTGGCAGAATTACTATTTTACAATAAAAATTGCTGGCTCTCTTAAAATTAGAGACTAACATAATATTTGAAATGAAACAAAATACCACTTTTATTTGATAATATACATTCCTTAAGAATCTCCCAAATATTAAAACATTGTTATGTATTACCTATCTTGTGGTCATTTTTGATGCAACAAACAAACTTTGATAGTATTACAGTGCTTAAAATTACAGGTTGATTGATTGTTCACTATACAGTGATTTAAAGTTTTATATTGAACTAAATAAGTAATGAAAAATGTTTTTAAAATCCTGAAGTGCTGGAGGTAGGTAATAAAAATTTTAAGACAAACTTTTTTTACAGTGAAATTTTCAACTGACTGCAGGTACTATTTTCTTGTTCCAAATGAAACATTTAACAAATAAGTGATGTGAGCAGTTTTATACATTTCTATTAATTCATTCAAAGAGATATCTGTACCCCCAAGTTCATCACATAGTCTAAACATTACATGCTCAGAACAAACGTGTAGTGTTTTCTGTGTGTGGGAATAAAAGTGCCTGTGGATATTTGAAGGCCAGAGGGGCAACCCCAGGCAGAAGTGACCAGCTATTTCCTCAGCTGTAAAACAGGGATAACAACTCCCAGGGTTGCTGTGAAAACTGAACACCATATGTAAAACATAGTAGACCCTGAAAACATATTAACACTCCTTGAGAAATGCAAATCAGAAGGGCGCTCAATGAACTTGAAACCAGAGAAAGGGGAATTATAATGCGCCCACCTTAATAGATGAGGTGTATCTGTCCAGGAGGCCAAAGTACATCTGACCGCCGGTCCATCTAGTGCTTAGTGATAAATTGACTAATTTTCATTTTCCAGTATTAACTGCTTGCCCTTTTTTTCGCTTTTCTTTCTTTAGACATGTTACATATTCAATCCTTTTCTTCCTTCCTTGATGGCTTACCTGAAAACTTTTGAAATATCTGGCAATAATACCTGCAATAAGAGAGTTAGAAAAACACTGGGGAAGTTAGGACACATTAAAATATGAGTAGGAAAATAGTATAGCCAAGTTCAGTGCAGAGAAACATACGCATAGAATACTATCCTGTACAATGGTTTAGATTGGGTTGCAAATAACTGTTCATCTTCTAAAGTTAAAAAAACAAAACAAACCAGAAAAACAACCCCCAACCACTCATGAGAGGCATGGTAAGATCAAAGTAAAACATATAGTTCAAGATACACCTAATTTAGTTAAAAGAGATCTGAATTTTGTCTATGGGTCCTGTCTGATACAGAGGGTACTCTACAATGGGTCAGATGTGATCTTGGGCAACGTCATGACAACAACTAGAAGAGAATTCCTTATTAATGGTCTGTAAGGTTGACTACACCATTGTAACCAAAATCAGAACAAGGTATAATTACAATCAATTGTACAGATTTCTTGATTTACAATGCTTAGGAAATCTTTAAGTTTTCATTAGTAATGCATTTAGAAGCTATATCTTATGTTGAGGTGCACATTATTAATCCTCAAATTAAGTGATTTCTTTTAAAAGTAGGTTAGGGGATTGTGTTGGGGGTACTCAAGACCACCCTCAGTTTTGGTCATTCATTAGGAGCACTCACCAGACTCAGCATTTAGTCATACTGATGGCTACAGTTAATTACAGTGAAAGGGTACAAAGTATAAGCAGCAAAGAGGAAAGGCACATGGGGCTAAATCTGGGGTAAACGTATGCAAGCTTCCAAGATTCCTCTCCCAGGGGAGTCATGCAGGATGTGCTTAATCTGTCACCCAACAAGTTGTGACAAATTGTGTGAAATGTTGCCAACCAAGAAAGCTCATTAGACACTCAATACCCAGATTTTTTTATTGGGAGCTTATCATATAGGCACCCCTGCCTGTCATGTACCCAAATTTCAGACTCCCAGAAGGGATGCAGAGGGTTCCATAACTACATTGTTTGTACAAACAATTTAGGCACAGTGAGCCACTCATATCAGTCAATGGTGGGAGCGCTCCTGGAATCCAAGTTCCCAGATGCCAACCAAGGGCCAACCTTGTCAGCTGGCCTTTTTAAGTATAAGCAGTCAGGAGTGCTATGTTAACTCTTTTCTGCACAGGGATAATTAAACACATCTAAAAAGTATAGAGGTAACTTGCTAAATAGCTTCTTATATATTGCCTAAAGAAGTAATCTACTTGCTTTTGTGCTAATTCATTAATATTAACATTCTCATGAAATGAATGATGCTAGTATAAATTTAGCCTATACATTCTACTATACTGATGAATTTCAGAGTTTAAGGTTTTCAAATTTGAATAAGAATCTTAGGTGCCACCATTTAAATGGAATTTTACTATTTCACCTGTCTTTCTCCAATGAGTGTGCTGATTTTACTAGTCCTGTATTTGATAAGGGGATCTGCTAGCTATTGATTTAACCACCATATCATAGCACACAGAAATACTGAATATTACAAATCGCATAGCTTGATTAACTTGATCCTGATTTACGCTCTTTTGAATTCCAAGTACCATAGGAGAAAATAGCTATTAATCTTTGGCTAGTTACTATTTTAGCATATGAAGAACATTTGTTAAAGAAAAGCACTTACATGTCTCATTGTGTTTCACACTTCTGTGCCAAGGTAAAGGGCAAAGGAATATTTAAGATGTGCTATTAAAGAACTGTTATTATCAAGAACATAACCGCAGGGTGTAGGCAGATTGTAGATTCTAAGCCATGATGACTAAGCAACAGGTTGGAGGAATTCAGACAGATAATTACGTTCTGGCCCATAGGAGTTTCCAAATGAATGGCAGGGCAAATGGGAAGCCCTAGAGAAGCAGACTGTTTACTGTCTCCTTTCAACATGTGCAAACCCCGTCATGCTGTAGAAGCAGCAGCTTAGTTTGGGGGATGGGGAAAGAGAGTATATTTTATTTCTTGCTAAAAATACCACTCATAGTTGGGCATGAAAAACCCCTATAGACATCTAACCATCATTTATATACTTGGTGTCTCCTCTGTAGCACATATACCAAGAACCAAGGATATACTGAGGTGAATGAAATTGATCATGCCCTTGAGGAGGTAAGTGTTTTTGTGGCAGTGGTTTTCAGTACTATAGGGTGACTACAAATCAGCTGAGGAGTTTGTTCCTACCCATAAACATTTAGATATTGATCAGGGAACGATTAGCTATTTATTAATAATTGTTGGAGTTGGGTGATGTGTATATTTGGGATTGTTATACCATTGTCTTTTTTATTTGTGTGAAAATTTCCATATAACTTATTTTTTATATCCTGAGAATTTACCATGTTTTATTAAAAAGTCAAAAGATATTAGTATCTTTAGTTTACAAATATATTTGTTCCTTCTCCAAGATGGGAGACCAAGATGCATCATAGAGCAATTTTTATCATATAGCTGGCCTCAATCATACATACAGCCATAATTAAAGTATACTTTGAGCCAGATAATGTGCTTTTTTTACTTTGATTTGTGATACATGAATTGGTAAGCAGTTCGTTCCATAATAGGCAGTAAAAGAAGCTTGTTTGACTCCAACAAATTTCTAAAAGTAGTTTTACATGCAAATCTTTAGGAAAAACTAACTTGACTAAAACATTTAAAAAGAAATTGACAATAAGACTGAGGGGTATGTAAGGTGAACAGAATAAATAATCTAAACATTAAAACTCTCCCAAGTCATGGTGTACATCTGAAGATAGGAATTATACTTTAGTATATGTGAAACATGAATAAAGTTGTAAAATAATAAAATCAAGTGATCATCTTTTTAAAATACCGTATTATAAATTATGTGCTAGTTGTTAAAACTTCAAATAATAAAGCTGAGTATTGAATGAATGAATGGATACATAAATAAATAGGTGGTTTTCTTTAGCCTCAGTTTAAAAGTCACATATCTAATTGTTCATCAGAAATGACCTTTTGGTTTCCACAAAGTTTTTCTTTTAATTTGAGTCTTTTAAAAAAGCTGGAAGACCCCAAAATACTACATGTACATTCTCCAGTGCCAATAATTGGCTAGAGCTGAGTAGTAACTACCCCCATTAAGATGGAGTCTGAATTCTTACATGCACGAGTACATGCCTGAGATTCTGTACATCTTGAATGTTCACAACAGTTTCTGTATGTTCCTTATACTTAAATGTCAGTTTGCATGGATATAAAACCCTTAGCTCACATTTTCTTGCCTTGAGTGTTTTGCATATGTTACTCCATTGTCTTCAGCCATAAAGGGTTGCTGTAAAGAGATCTGATGACAATTTGATATCACTTCCCTTATAAATGATTTGTGTGTTTTGGTCTAGATACAAAATGAATACTTGAAGTTTTTCTTTAAAATTCATTAGTTTTACTAAAATTAGTCTTGATGTTGGTCATTTAGGATTAGTTTTTCCAGGTACATAGTGTGCTTTTCAAGATGTATGTTCAAGTTTTTGTTTATTTTTTTTACTTCAGGAAAATTTTGTTGGATTATAGGCTTTTAATATTTGTTCTGTTCCATTGATTTGGTTCTCTTCTTTGGGCACTTCTGGTATGCATCTGTAGGAACTTCTCTGACTGTTTTCTATACCTGTCACTTTCTCTCAAATCCTTTTCAACTCTTTCTTCATTTCTTTTTGAATTTTAACATTTTCTTCCTTTTGGTCTTCTATTTCTGTCATTATTTGTTGTTTTTATTTGTTCTTGTGTTTCTTATATATGCTTCCTTAAAATTTTTAAAATTATTTCCTGAGTTCTCTCATTTTTTTCTCTACATAAACTTTTTGTATCACTAAATAAAGCACATTTATATACGAGGAAAACTCCTAAGCCCAAATGGTGAAGTACCCACTGCTGCAATGAATGCTTGCCATGGGCATGTTAACTCCAAAGAGCAGAGACTGCAAGATACTTAAAACTCTCTAAACTAGAGAGAGAGCAGAAGACTGGCTGAAAGTCATACAACGATTGTCAGATCTCCTCTACCTCATGCTGAAAACCACCGAACATGGTATAATAACTTCTAGAATTAGTGTCATGTTCCTGTTTGTTCAAGTGAGTTTTCTCCTGATCTTAATGATTAGAACAAAGGCAAGAGCTACAGAAGAGGCATTCCATTGATAAACATAGAACAATATCAGAACATCAAAGAGGAGGTAACATAGAAAATCTTGTTTTTTCAAATATCAGATGCTTTCATATTGTAGTCGTATAGCAGTGGAGTAAGCTCCACCTCTCAAAGGCTTAATTCAGGGCTTCCCTGGTGGCACAGTGGTTAAGAATCTGCCTGCCAGTGCAGGGGACACAGGTTCGAGCCCTGGTCCAGGAAGATCCCACATGCCACGGAGCAACTAGGCCCGTGTGTCACAACTACTGAGCCTGTGAGCCACAACTACTGAGCCCATGTGCTGCAACTACTGAAGCCCACGCACCTAGAGCAACAAGAGAAGCCACCACAATGCGAAGCCCACCCACCACAACGAAGAGTAGCCCCTGCTCGCCATGACTAGAGAAAGCTCTCGTGCAGCAATGAAGACCCAATAGAGCCACAAATAAATTTTTTTTTTTAAAAAAAGGGCTTAATCCAAAAACTTTCTGGTGGTATCACACCAAACGAGGTTCACTGTACTTTGGCATCCTTCTTGAACTGTGAGATCCAGCTGGCTTTTTAGGGTGTTGGAAACCTTTATTCTGTGATCTCCATCACGGATTTCAAAATGGCCAGCTATTTACTCAGACAGGTAGGCACCTTGATCAACTTAGACATCGGCATCATTTTTTGGTGGTAGTTTTATATATAAGGATTTCTTTTTGCACTTCAACCTCTACCAGCAGGGAGACTCAGTTCCTGTAAGGAAGAGTCGTTAGGGGCTATAGCAACAAGTACAAACCCTGGAGGACCAGTGCTTACAGCCTCACTCGGTGCCTGGTTGTACTTTTACCACCTTGCTAAGTGTATTTTGCTTTACTTAGGTCTGTAATATGGTCACTTCTCGGCTCAGAGGACTTTTGAACTTGCTTTGATTTGTCATGGTGGACATTTCCTTTTGCTGCGCAAACTGCATTGCTTTCTTTTCATAATAATCTCTAATTTTGAGTCTTTGTTTGCACAAGATAACTTTTCTCAACCTTTTACCTTTTCTTTATTGTTGCCTCTCTTTCTTCTGCTTTCTCACTGGCTTTTGTTCAATGAAAGCTACCATGTGCTTAATCTGCTGTATTGCATGTCAGCACTGCAGAGGCTCATGGCAAAGGCAGAGTTAGCCTAGAGCATAATGGGCTCAAGTTGAGCATAATGGGCTCAATGGGCTTCAAGTTTGAAGGGCCAGATGAAAGAAATGGCAGAGAGAAACTCAACAAAGGTCTCAGCTTCCTTGCTTTATAACCCCAGATTCTGGTTTTGCTATTTTTGAGTTTCTCTAATGCTGATTTATGTTATTCTTTCATAGCTTCTATACTTTTCTTAATTTCTTTTAGCTTATTTTGAAATATTAGATTTTATAGTTTCACATTTGGTTGCCATGTCTTTTCGAAGTGTTTTTGTCATGGTTTATGGGGATTTTATTCTGCCTCTTATTCTCCTTTTAATGACAATAATTTTGCGTGGTACTTGGCCAAATTTTTTCTATTGCTTATTTTGTAAATAAGTTTCCCTTTACTTTTTATGAGAGAGGAGGGTCCAAAGAGATTTTCTAGCTTCCCTGTTCCAGGACTTCGACTGCTGCTGTTTTTGCAAAGTAACAAGAAAAAATAGCCTCTTTCAGAGATCTGCCTCTCACTGCCTTTTCTTTTCTTTTTTAAACAGGAAAGCAATGCATCACTCTTAACAAGGGAGAATTACTTTAAAACAGGGAGTATCATAATGGGTAGCTGAGAGAAGAGTGGAATTTAATCAAATGCAAATATTGAGTTTAATGATCCAAAACAGATGAATAATTCTCCTCTAGAGTTATAGCCATAATCATAAAAAAATACTGCTTGGTCTAAATAACTTTTTTCATATACATTAGAGCAAAGTGATGAGAAAATTTAGTAACTATATAATCCAGAGATGGTCCCACTGCTTCTCAGAGTGCTTTTAATTTCTCAGCCATCACTTTTGTTTCTCTCACCTTCTCCCTCCACATTTGCTGAAAATAAATTCCCTAGGCCACCTTTTTCAGTGTTTCCTCTTACATAATCTCAATACTAGATAATCAGTTATTTGGCAAAGTTTTCTACAAAGCTACATGTGTTATTCAAGAATTTGTGTTGCATCCTCTAAAATTTTGTTGAGAACTGACTTAAAATTCCCCAGAGTTTGTCTAAAATACTTCATATACACATCATTTATTGGTTAGGTAATGACTACAATGGACATATAGTTTATTCATTTTTGTCTTCAACTTTTGTGTTGAACAGAATATTGTACTATTTATCCTTATACAGATTTGGAAGTTCTTCTGATTGTTGTAACAAAACTGCCTATCTTATGACTATTTTCTCTTTGGGGGGGCGTGTTAGGCTTTCTGTGTTATAACCTAATAGAGTTTCCTTGTTGAGGCCATGGGCTAAGGTCATATTAAGGTAGATTTCAAGCAGGATCTCCTCAAAGGGAGAGATCCTTTCCACCATCAGGTACTTGGGTGAGTAGAGGGAATGAAGTCCTTAGGACTTAAGCAGGCCAGAGCAGGGTCTTGAGGGCAAAGATGACTCAAGCTCTGTGTGAAGAGACTGGATAGACAATGAAGTAGGCTTAGCCCCCTTCTTAGACCTTATGCCCAGTTTGCTCCTTTGAAGGTTAGTGGGTGCCTTGGTGGTAGGGTCAGTATCTGGCTAAGCAGGTCTCAGACTTGTAATGAGCTACGAAAAGTGTCCTCAAGTGGAACCGTGGAACATTGTCCTGGTTAGGAGGCAGAATTGTCCAAGGTCATGGACTCCCAGGGAGCTCTACCAAATCTGGTGGAACAATGCCAGGAAAACAGGACGGAAAAAATATTGAAGACTGTGGCTAAGAGTTTCAAGTGAGGGAGGAACAGGGAAAGATGCCAGATGATGGTGAGTTCACCTGATTCAGCCCTGAGGCCCTGTACAGGGAGTATATACGCTGGGCAACATTTTTCACGAGCCACCCCGCATACTGCAGAGGCTGGCAGCTGCTTAAAGGAGCTTCTCTCTGAAGCATCCCTTCAAAACACAAGAGACTATTCATAAACCTTTTTCATTCTTCTCAGTCCTTCCAATCTACCACTCCCCAGATGTTATTTTATTTTTCTCAGATGATCTCATCTTCATTTCACAGAGAAAATAGAAAACATCTAATGGAACTTTCTCAAATTCTTGACCCCACATCTACCAAATGAACTGCATCCACACTCATGTCCTCATTTTTTGCCTTTTTGATGGAAGAGATATGGTGCCTCCTGTCTACAGACAATTTCTTCACTTGGTTTCTGGATTAAATACCTCATTTCTTATAAAGGAATTCAGTCATTTATTTGGTAAAGACTTACTGAGCATCTACTTTGTAACAGATGCCATGTTCCATTTGTTGATTAACTGTTGTCTCTTTTGTAGATTCAGCTTCTGTCACTCCACTCATTTCTTCCCGATAGCATTTTACTGTGCTGAATACTCTCTACCAGTTAAAAACCAACTAAATGGAACCAAACTGAAAAACAGACCCGTGTCCCCCACTCCCTCCTTCAGCTACTAGTCTTTATTCTTCTCTTTAGAGCCAAGCATCTCTAAAATGTTGCCTATATTTAGCATTTTAATGTCTGCATCTCTCATTCATTCTACTTCTGCTCTTACTAAAAGTATGTTCTCTGTGGTCACCAATAACGTGCATGTGGCTAAAAATGGAATGGAACCATTTCATTCTTCACCTTATTTGATCTGTATGCAGCATGTAAAAATGTGGACCACTTCTCTTTTCACTGGGTTTCTATGACACCACATTCTTCCTATGCCTCTGGTTTATCCTTCTTAGTCTTTTTTGCGTGCTACATTTTGGTCTGCATTTCCCTTAAATGTTGATGTTCCTCCGGGCTTCCTAGGCATCTTTCCTTCTCATTGTCAGTGCTCTGTGGTTGATGTCATCAGCTCTTCAGACTGAAATTATCATCCATATGATGTAAGAAAAATGCTTTGACATTGTGTTTAGACATGAAGTTGTTGGAATCAAAAAGATTATCTTGTTTAAATAGGTCTATAAGGAGAAAGCCAAAATAAATGTGTTAATGAATCCTTATTAGCAATCTATTTCATGCTGATTGGGAACATATTACAGCATAGGTGTGTAGAGTCAATTCTTACAACAAACATTCTAACAGATACAGTTTCATGCAATGCTGATGTAATTCATAAATACATTATCATAACAAACATGAAAAACAAACTTTGTAGTATCTATTGTCTTGAGTTAATGTTACATTTTGAAGGAGATGATGATGACTATGACAATGATTATGATAATTCTTTTGTAATTACAAGTAGAATATCACAAAAAAGGTTCTTTTTGTCCTTCTCAGCAAACTGTCCAGAGATTCATATTTATGATACAGAAACTGCATATATAAATTCAACATGGCCTTCTCCCCACCTGGCTAGTGCTATACATTCTTTTGCATTTTTGATACCTGATTTATAAATGTTATTAAATCTTCTCCTTTACCTAAAACCTGTGCTAGTTATTTTGCATTTGCTTCTCTGGATACACTCTGCCCTTCTCTCCCTTGCCTTATGCCTTGGAAAACTGTCCTCTGAGGACTATATCACTTGTGCCCCTTTGGCTTGTCCAGTGGCATGTATACCAGCTGGACATATAGCACAAGAGGAGAGCAAGGTCAGGGCATTTCTTCCCTGCCTGCTCCGTGCTCTGTGCCATATCTCTGGCAGTAGCTGTGTTCCTCCCCAACTATATATTCTGCTGGGCAGTGCCTCCCTCTAGGTTCCATTAACGCTGTTTCTTGGGGACTTCCCTGGTGGTCCAGTGGCTAAGACTCCATGCTCCCAATGCAGGGGGCCCGGGTTCGATCCCTGGTCAGGGAACTAGATCCCACAGGTATGCTGCAACTAAGACCCAATGCAGGCAAAATAAATAAATAAATAAATAATAAATATTTTAAAACAAAACAAAAAACACTGTTTCCTACTCTTGACTTTTTAGTCATAGTTGTAATAATGTTTCCCCACTGCTGCAAAGCTCTCAGTGCCTCGGCATTCCCTGTCCTCCTCAGTTCTGCCCGCTCCTTGTTACTCCTTTCATTAAAGTCTTATTTGAATTCATCTAGGGTGAATTTGTTTTCTTTCTGGGAACCTGACTTTTATGATAATGTTGTAAAACTAGCCCAGTGCTCTGCATCCTCAAAAGCACTTGTGTCAACAATTTTCTGCTTCTGTTAAAGATTCTCATTGAATAACATTGTCACTTGGGGTCCCAAGATTTTGCTTATATTTCAACCAAAGCTGAAAGTTTGCATTTGGTATTTCATACGTGCTAATGATTCGCAAATTTATATCTTTAGCCTAGATCTGTCTCCTAAATTTTATTTATTTAATTAAATTAATTAATTTATTTATGGCTGTGTTGGGTCTTCGTTGCTGTGCGTGGGCTTTCTCTAGTTGCAGCGAGCGGGAACTAATCTTTGTTGCAGCGCGTGGGCTTCTCATTGCGGTGGCTTCTCTTGTTGCGCAGCATGGGCTCTAGGCACATGGGCTTCAGTAGTTGCTACACGTGGGCTCAGTAGTTGTGGTTCGCAGGCTCTAGAGCACAGGCCCACTAGTTGTGGCACACGGGCTTAGTTGCTCCGCGGCATGTGGGATCTTCCTGGACCAGGGCTCAAACCCATGTCCCCTGAGTTGGCAGGCGGATTCTTAACCACTGCGCCACCAGGGAAGTCCTGTCTCCTAAATTTTAGAACCACATGTTCAACTCCTCTGATTTCTCTGCTCTGATATCCCACAGACACTTAAAATTTCAAATGTCCAATTCCAGTTCATCTCCTTGTATGTCCTTTGAGCAACTTTCTCAGCCTGTTCCTGCCTGTATAAAGTTAGGAACCCAGAAACTTATTTACGATTGAATAGTCACGGTCCCTATTAGTCCAGGCTGGCAGTACTTTTGCTAGTACAATTCCCTTAAGAACTTTGGGAGTCTTCTATGTATCAGATGAAAGTTCACTCCATGCTCTAGAAGCCAAAGCCACACTTGTTTTCAAGACAGTCTTCTCTTTTTAGACTAATTTACTGCTACTTTCAGATCAGGCTTCTGTGGACCTACATCTTTAAGCTTTTGAGAAGCCATTTTGTTCAGTCCAAGAAAGCCCCAATTTAAATTCCTTAGAAGCGTTAGAAAAGTGTCTTCTGGCCATAGTTTTGATTTTATCCTTTATCTTTAGGCCATATCCTAATTTGAAAATCTTTTATTTGCTTGAGAATCTGGAAATAAGAGTTTACATTCCAGACTGGCAAATTCTAGCCCCTCTATAATCTCTTTAAATTCTGCTTACATATTGGTCAGTTGTTTTCAGAGCCCATCTCTTTCTTGAAGCTCCTCATACTTCAGCTAGTACAAACACTCTAAGTTTTCTTCCTAGAAATCTCTGCTCAAATCCAAAAGTCCATCAGGTTACTGGGTGGACTATCTTTCAAGTTACTACAGGTGATAGTTTTACCACTATATTATATGACATGGGTCATTATTTTTTTAGCTTCTGTAGCAGTTTCCTCATCTTTTTTCTAGTCTCCTGTAATCGTTTTCTTGCTATTTCTACTAAAGTTTTCCTTTTCATCTGCCACATGGTCTTGGAATCAATGTCACATATTTTAGAGTTTTGTTATGGCATGATCCCAATTCTGTATACTGCATAATATTTTAGTTGCTTTTCCCTTGCCTGCATTTCTCATGTGAGGATGGCAAGTATGTTTCCAGTGCCTGGACCATAGTAGGTTTTCAATAAATATTACTTCATAAGTAAGTAAATTAGTTCTTAACTGTTAAAGACCCTTTAAATTAAGGTATCATTGTAAAGTTTTATCAAATCTCAATTATCCTAGCAACTGTTACTCTAGTTCAGCTATTTTCTCTAGTATAGTATCTGTTTGAGTACAGCCTGTACAAATACGAGTAATAGCTCTTGTCTGAACCAAAATTCTTCCACCTACAAAGTGTGACCCTATAAAAGATTCTTAATATTTGTATGACTCAGTTTTATCATTAGTAAAATGAGGAGAATAGCGGTCCTTATCTCATACCATTTTTGTGAGGAACCTTGGTGCAGAGTGATTATTCAACAAATGGTGGCTATTACTGCTATTTCATTTTTAGATCCATGCATAGTAAACTTATAACAATGGTTGTTTCCAGAAAGAAAATGGGTATCTGGGGAAAGGAGTGGAAGGGAGACTTACATTTTGCTGATTTACCTTTTTTTGTAACATTCAAACTCTCTACCCTCTACATATATTACCTATTCAAAATAATTATTGGTTTGAAAAATATTACATGTATATTTGTTCATTTTAATCTCTATTATGTTAGTGGCTTGAGTGTTGCATTTTAAACTCAGCAAGGAAAATGTGGAATAATTCATCTGTGACAGACTTAAAATAGATTTATTTTTAAGCTTCTTAGGGCCCATTAGAAATAGTAATTAAACAGGAAGAATTTTTACAGGGGGACAGTTTCATTGCAGCATCACTATTGCTTTCAGTTGCAAAGATTTTCATTAGGTTCAAGAGAAAATAGTCAATGATATCAGTTTAAATCCACATAATTCTGAAGAGCATACATGTGAAATTCCACTTAGTGATAAAGGAGTGCATAGTGCAGGAAGTGTTTAATCTCTCCATACTAATGTCTTCATTCAAATATACAATATTTCATAACTTGTGCTTGATTGCATATGCTTGGCTGATGTGGAGCTGTCTGGCCTGAAATCGTGCATTAAATAAATGTTCATTTTAACCCTGTTTCTTTTCATCCCTCAAATAGGTTTTATGACAACAGAGTTTTTCACTCGAGGCACTTCTGATTTAGGCAGTAAGACAAAAATGGGTATTGTAAAGTTATGAAAAAAGAGAAAAGCTGCTTCCTCCGCAGAAATTTTTAACCTCTGGAGAGATTGGTTCAAGATGGTGGAGTAGAAGGACATGCACTCACTCCATCTTGCGGGAGCACCAGAATCACACCTAACTGCTGAACAATCAAGGACAAGAAGACACTGGAACTCACCCAAAAAAGATACCCCGCATCAAAAGACAAAGGAGAAGCCACAGTGAGATGGTAGGAGGGGCGAAATCACAATAAATCAAATCCCATAACTGCTGGGTGGGTGACTCACAAACTGGAGAACACTTACACCACAGAAGTCCACCCACTGGAAAGAAGTTTCTGAGCCCCACGTCAGGCTTCCCAACCTGGGGGTCCAGCAACAGGAGGAGGAATTCAGGGAGAATCAGACCTTGAAGGCTAGTGGGATTTGATTGCAGGACTTCAACAGGACTGGGGAAACAAAGACTCCAATCTTGGAGGGCACACACAAAGTAGTGTGTGCATCAGAACCCAGAGGAAGGAGCGGTGACCCCATAGGAGACTGAACCAGACCTACCTGCTAGTGTTGGAGGGTCTCCTGTGGTGGGCGGGGAGGGTGGTGGTGCTGGCTGTGGCTCACAATGAGGACAAGGACACTGGCAGCAGAAGTTCTGGGAAGTACTCCTTGGCATTAGCCCTCACAGAGTCCACCATTAGCCCCGCCAAAGAGCCCAGGTAGGCTCCAGTGATGGGTCGCCTCAGGCCGAACAACCAACAGGAAGGGAACCCAGCCCCACCCATCAGCAGACAAGCAGATTAGAGTTTTACTGAGCTCTGCGCACCAGAGCAACAGCCAGCTCTACCCACCACCGGTCCCTCCCAAATTGCACAAGCCTCTTAGATAGCCTCATCCACCAGAGGGCAGACAGCAGAAGCAAGAAGAGCTACAGTCCTGCAGCCTGTGGAACAAAAACCACATTCACAGAAAGGTAGACAAGATGCAAAGGCAGAGGGCTATGTACCAGATGAAGGAACAAGATAAAACACTAGAAAAACAACTAAATGAAGTGGAGATAGGCAACCTTCCAAAAAAAGGATTCAGAATAATGATAGTGAAGATGATCCAGGACCTTGGGAAAAGAATGGAGACAAAGATCGAGAAGGTGCAAGAAATGTTTACCAAAAACCTAGAAAAATTACAGAACAAACAAACAGAAGAATTAAAGAGCAAACAAACAGAGATGAACAATATAATAACTGATATGGAAAATACACTAGAAGAAATTAATAGCAGAATAACTGAGGCAGAGGAAAGGATAAGTGACCTGGAAAACAGAATGGTGGAATTCACTGCCGCGGAACAGAATAAAGAAAAAAGAATGAAAAGAAATGAAGACAGCCTAAGAGACCTCTGGGAGAACATTAAACGCAACAACATTCGCATTATAGGGGTCCCAGAAGGAGAAGAGAGAGAGAAAGGACTGGAGAGAATATTTGAAGAGATTATAGTCAAAAACTTCCCTGACATGGAAAAGGAAATAGCCACCCAAGTCGAGGAAGTGCAGAGAGTCCCAGGCAGGATAAACCCAAGGAGAAACAGGCTGAGACACATAGTAATCAAATTGGCAAAAAATTAAAGACAAAGAAAAATTATTGAAAGCAGCAAGGGAAAAATGACAAATAACATACAAGGGAACTCCCATAAGGTTAACAGCTAATTTCTCAGCAGAAACTCTACAAGCCAGAAGGGAGTGGCATGATATATCTAAAGTGATGAAAGGGAAGAACCTACAACCAAAATTACCTGGCGAGAATCTCATTCAGATTTGATGGAGAAATCAAAAGCTTTACAGACAAGCAAAAGGTAAGAGAATTCAGCACCACCAAACCAGCTCTACAGCAAATGCTAAAGGAATTTCTCTAAGTTGGAAACACAAGAGAAGAAAAGGACCTACAAAAACAAACCCAAAACAATTAAGAAAATGGTCATAGGAACATACATATCGATAATTACCTTAAACATGAATGGATTAAATGCTCCAACCAAAAGACACAGGTTCACTGAATGGATACGAAAACAAGACCATATATATGCTGTCTACAAGAGACCTATTTCAGACGTAGGGACACATACGGACTGAAAGTGAGGAATGGAAAAAGATATTCCATGCAAATGGAAATCAAAGGAAAGCTGGAGTAGCAATACTCATATCAGATAAAATAGACTTTAAAATAAAGAATGTTACAAGAGCCAAGGAGGGACACTACATAATGATCAAGGGATCAATCCAAGAAGAAGATATAACAATTATAAATATATATGCATCCAACATAGGAGCACCTCAATACATAAGGCAACTGCTAACAGCTCTAAAAGAGGAAATCAACTGTAACACAATTATAGTGGGGGACTTTAACACCTCACTAACACCAATGGACAGATCATCCAAACAGAAAACTAATAAGGAAACAAGCTTTAAATGACACAATAGACCAGATGGATTTAATTGATATTTATAGGCTATTCCATCCAGAAACAGCAGATTACACTTTCTTCTCAAGTGCACACGGAACATTCTCCAGGATAGATCACATCTTGGGTCACAAATCAAACCTTGGTAAATTTAAGAAAATTGAAATCATATCAAGCATCTTTTCTGACCACAACACTATGAGATTAGAAATCAATTACAGGAAAAAAAACGTAAAAAACACAAACACATGGAGACTAAACAATACTTTACTAAATAACCAAGAGATCACTGAAGAAATCAAAGAGGAAATCAAAGAATACCTAGTGACAAATGACAATGAAAACACGATGATCCAAAACCTATGGGATGGAGCAAAAGCAGTCCTAAAGGGAAGTTTACAGCAATACAAGCCTACTTCAAGAAACAAGAAAAATCTCAAATAAACATCTAACCTAACACCTAAAGGAACTAGAAAAAGAAGAACAAACAAAACCCAAAGTTAGTAGAAGGAAATAAATCATAAAGATCAGAGCAGAAATAAATGAAATAGAAACAAAGAAAACAATAGCAAAGATCAATAAAACTAAAAGTTGGTTCTTTGAGAAGAGAAACAAAATTGATAAACAATTAGCCAGACTCATCAAGAAAAAGAGGGAGAGGACTCAAATCAATAAAATTAGAAATCAAAAAGAAGTTACCACAGACACCGCAGAAATACAAAGCATCCTAAGAGACTGCTACAAGCAACTGTATGCCAATAAAATGGACAACCTGGAAGAAATGGACAAATTCTTAGAAAGGTATAACCTTCCAAGACTGAACCAGGAAGAAATAGAAAATATGAACAGACCAATCACAAGTAATGAAATTGAAACTGTGATTAAAAATCTTCCAACAAACAAAAGTCCAGGACCAGATGGATTCACGGGTGAATTCTATCAAACATTTAGAGAAGAGATAACAACCATCCTTCTCAAACTCTTCCAAAAAATTGCAGAGGAAGGAACACTCCCGAACTCATTCTATGAGGCCAACATCACCCTGATACCAAAACCAGACAAAGATACTACAAAAAAGAGAAAGTTACAGACTAATATCACTGATGGATATAGATGCAAAAATCCTCAACAAAATACTAGCAAACAGAATCCAACAACATATTAAAAGGATCATACACCATAATCAAGTGGGAATTATCCCAAGGATGCAAGGATTCCTTAACATATGCAAATCAATCAGTGTGATACACCATATTAGCAAATTGAAGAATAAAAACCATATGATCATCTCAATAGATGCAGCAAAAGCTTTTGACAAAATTCAACACCCATTTATGATAAAAACTGTCCAGAAAGTGGGCATAGAGGGAACCTCCCTCAACATAATAAAGGCCATCTAGGACAAACCCACAGCAAACATCATTCTCAATGGTGAAAAACTGAAAGCATTTCCTCTAAGAACAGGAACAAGACAATGATGTCCACTCTTACCACTATTATTCAACATAGTTTTGGAAGTCCTAGCCAAGGCAATCAGAGAAGAAAAAGAAACAAAAGGAATACAAATTGGAAAAGAAGAAGTAAAACTGTCACTGTTTGCAGATGACATGATACTATACATAGAGAATCCTACAGATGCTACCAGAAAAGTACTAGAGCTAATCAATGAATTTAGTAAAGTTCCAAGATACAAAATTAATGCACAGAAATCTCTTGCATTCCTATACACTAATGATGAAAAACTTCAAAGGGAAATTAAGGAAACGCTCCCATTTACCATTGCAACAAAAAGAATAAAATACCTAGGAATAAAGCTAACTAGGGAGACAAAAGACCCGTATGCAGAAAACTATAAGACACTGATGAAAGAAAGTAAAGACGAAACAGATGGAGAGATATACCATGTTCTTGGATTGCAAGAATCAATATTGTGAAAATGACTATACTACCCAAAGCAATCTACAGATTGAATGCAATCCTTATCAAGTTACCAATGGCATTTTTTACAGAACTAGGACAAAAAATCGTAAAATTTGTATGGAGACACAAAAGACCCTGAATAGCCAAAGCAGTCTTGAGGGGAAAAAAACGGAGCTGGAGGAATCAGGCTCCTGGACTTCATACTATACTACAAAGCTACAGTAATCAAGACAGTATGGTAGTTGCACAAAAACAGAAATATAGATCAGTGGAACAGGATAGAAAGCACAGAGATAAACCCATGGACCTATGGTCAACTATTCTGTGACAAAGGAAGCAAGGATATATATTGGAGAAAAGACTGTCTTCAATAAGTGGTGCTGGGAAAACTGGACAGCTACATGTAAAAGAATGAAATTAGAACACTCCCTAACACTAAACACAAAATTAAACTCAAAATGGATTAAAGACGTAAATGTAAGACTGGACAATATATAACTCTTAGAGGAAAAAATAGGAAGAACACTCTTTGACATAAATCACAGCAAGATCTTTTTTGACCCACCTCCTAGAGTAATAGAAATAAAAACGAAAATAAACAAATGGGACCTAATGAAACTTAAAAGCTTTTGCACAGCAAAGGCAACTATAAATAAGACGAAAAGACAACACTCAGAATGGGAGAAAATATTTGCAAACAAATCAATGGACAAAGGATTAATCTCCATAATATGTAAACAGCTCATGAAGCTCAATATTAAAGAAAAAAAAGACCAATCCAATAAAAAAATGGACAGAAGATCTAAACAGACAACTCTCCAGAGAAGACATACAGATGGCCAAGAAGCACATGAAAAGCTGCTCAACATCACTAATCATTATAGAAATGCAAATCAAGACTACAATGAGTTATTACCTCATATCAGTTGGAATGGGCATCGTCAGAAAATCTACAAACAAATGCTGGAGAGGGTGTGGAGAAAAGGGAACTCTCTTGCACTGTTGGTGGGAATGTAAATTGATACAGTCACTATGGAGAACATATGGAGGTTCCTTAAAAAACTAAAAATAGAATTACCATATGACCCAGCAATCCGACTACTAGGCATATACCCAGAGAAAACCATAATTCAAAAAGACAGATGCACCCCAATGTTCATTGCAGCAGTATTTACAATAGCAGGTCATGGAAGAAACCTAAATGCCCATCGACAGAAGAATGGATAAAGAAGTTGTGGTACATATATATAATGGGATATTACTCAGACATAAAACGGAACGAAATTGGGTCATTTGTAGAGATGTGGATGGACCTAGAGACTCTCATACAGAGTGAAGTAAGAAAGAGAAAAACAAATTTTGTATATTAACGCATATATGTGGAATCTAGAAAAATGGTATAGATGAACCTGTTTGCAAGGCAGAAATAGAGACATATGTAAAGAACAAACATATGGACACCAAGGGGGGAAAGTTGGGGGGGTTGGAAGGGTGGGATGAATTTGGAAGTTGGGATTGACATATATACACTAATAGGTATAAAATAGGTAACTAATAAGAACCTACTATATAAAAAATAAATAAAGTTAAAAAAAAGACAATCTATGAAAAAAATAATTGATAAGCTGGACTTTATTCAAATTAAAAACTTCTGCTCTACAAAAGACAGTATCAAGAGGATTAGAAGACAAGGAAATGTTTTCTTCAAGGCTGTGAGAAAACAGTTGCCAAAGACACATCTAATAAAGTCTTGTTATGCAAAATACGCAAAGGAACCTGCTATATAAAAAAATAAATACAATAAAATTTAAATATTCCAAAACATTTTTTTAACCTCTGTAAGTAACTGATTCTGTTCTTTGGCATTCAACAGAGCTCTAAACATGTTCATTCACCAGAATTTTATTAGTCACCTTCTCTGTGCCAAGCACTGTGCATTTGATTAGCAATCAGTTGCTATGTATTGTGTTCGTTTTCTACAACATTGCTCTCATTACCTGCTTAGTTTGTGCCTCAATTTCCTAATTAAAAAATGTCACTTTTATAATTCTTAATTTATAATTCTGTCAAGAGTATTAAGAAGTAGCACCTATATTTGGGGTGTGGGCTGAAGTTAATCAATAATTACCTCAGGGCTTCCCTGGTGGTGCAGTGGTTGAGATTCCACCTGCCGATGCAGGGGACATGGGTTCGTGCCCCAGTCCGGGAAGATCCCACATGCCGCGGAGCAGCTAGGCCCATGAGCCATGGCCGCTGAGCCTGCGCATCTGGAGCCTGTGCTCTGCAATGGGAGAGGCCACAACAGTGAGAGGCACGTGTACTGCAAAAAAAAAAAAAATTACCTCAGTTTTTGTGAAGACACCTTAAACATTGTTAAAAGACAAGGTGTGGTTAATTTCTTTGACTATTCTATGAGTGTTTGAAAAAAAATCTGTATTCTCTGTTTTTGTTATGTCCAAAAAAATAATGAGAAACTGGGAGAAATATAGAAAATGTATGCTGAACAAAATGTTACTTTTCCTAATATGGAGAGATTCTATAATTTGGTCCTAGTTTAAAAAATAGGCAAAAAAATATGATCACCAAGTCCTTCAAAACAATATAGATAATCAATAGATATGAAAACATTCTTCCTTGCTATTCCTTTCTATTGTTTTCCCATTCTTTATCTTCCTGATTTCTGGACTTAACTTTATTCCTTCTTTCCTTATTATTTCCTTGGGTTTTTCCATGTCATTTTTTTCTCTTTTTAGTTAAATTCTTAGTTTATTTGTTTTTATTCATTCTTTCTTTTATTTTGATAAGTGTACTTTAATCAATACATTTATCTGTGGTCCACAAGTTTTGCCAGAATTCCTTTTTAAACTTAACTCCATATCTTTAAACTTTTGTCTTATAACTTTCTGTTTAACCAGGATTATTCAATACTCTATGTTTCTTACTTTCCAGATATGTGGATTTTTAAACCTATGTTTTTGATTCCTAGTTTACCTTGAATAATAAAGAGAAAACATGTATATGATAGCAATTCTTTGGAATTTATGGGTTTCCTGGGTGACACAGTGCATAGTAAATTTTAGCTTTCTTCACAGGTGCTCTATAAAAATTTTGTATTCTCTACTCATTTATTCATTACATATATTTAAACTGTTAATTATGTTATCAAAATTTATAAATTTGATTATATTTAATTTATTTAATCTTATAGTATATGCAGATGATTTGTTAAAGTCACCAACTGTTTATTTTTCCTGTCATTATTTTAGTTTCTGTTTTATGTAGCTGAGAGCAATTTATTTAGTGTGCATGTGTTTAAAAATAAAATCATCTTCTTAATACTTATGCTGGCAAATATTTCTTCATGACCCCTTTCATTAGCCTTAAATTCTATTTAATCTAACATTGAAACCACGACCCTGATTTTCTTCTCATTCGTGTATGCCTGATACATTTTCTGCTATTTATTTTCAATGTTTCTATATCCTTTCTTTTTAAAAATTTATTTTATTTATTTATTTTTGGCTGCAGTGGGTCTTTGTTGCTGTGCGCGGGCTTCTCATTGAAGGCTTTCTCTAGTTGCGGCGAGTGGTGACTACTCTTCATTGCAGTGCATGGGCTTCTCATTGCAGCGTCTTGTTGTGGAGCACGGGTTCTAGGCACGTGGGTTCAGTAGTTGTGGCTCATGGGCTCTAGAGCGCAGGCTCAGTAGTTGTGGTGCATGGGCTTAGCTGTTTTGCAGCATGTGGGATCCTCCCAGACTGGGTTCGAACCTGTGTCCCCTGCATTGGCAGGAGGATTCTTAACCACTGCGCCACCAGGGAAGCCATATCCTTTTATTTTCAAAGTGATTCTGTAAACAACACATTCCTGGATCTTTAAGTCTTTACCTTTTGGTCTGTTAGAGTAACTAACTTGCATTTATTATAGTTACTATATGGAGTTACTGTAGCCATACCATTTTAAGTTTTCTAATTATCACACTTTAATTTTGTTTCCTTTCTTTTCTTTTTATTCCCTTTCCTTTCCTACTGGATAGATCAATATTCTACTAATTTGAAAATCATATATTTTACATCTAGTTTCCTAGCAGCTATCCTTTTTTTATTTCCTCTCTCTTTGTCTCCGTCTCCCAAATTTGGGAAAGTTTTATTTTTTTTTTAGTATGAAGAGCAAGAGAAACTGACTCTGAGAGCACATAGTATTCCAAATCTTTTCCCTTTGCAAGGTTCTTAGCTTTTGAAACCTGAAAGCTAAGAATGGACTCTTTTGTTATCTGTGTTCTGCTGTGTCCTCATTTCCCTGGATCAGTGAAGATGCAATGCCCTGGCTTCCTGGGCTGGGGGAAGGTCACAGGGAACAAGGAACAATAAGGGGAAAACCCTGATAGTATCTCAAATTGTTATTCAGTCACAAACACTTGTGCTCTGTTTACTATCTCCAGTCAGAACTCCACCATGATTTTGAAGAGGCATTCTATTATTTTCTAGTATTTTATCATTAGCTAGTGGATATATTTAGTACATTTACATGAAATTATATAATTGGTGTATCACCTCTGTGATAGTAAAATAACCTCTTAATCTTTAGTTTCTTAAATTCTCATTTGCCATTTATTCAATTCAATTCATTCATTCACTCAGTACTTATTAAGGCCCAATTAAGGGTCAGCTATTGTGTTTTCTGCTGGAGGAAAACAGAGCACAAAACAAATAATCCCTTCTCTCAAGATGCTCTCTTTGTGGTGGGGGACACAGAGAAACTACCCAGTAATTATAAATATAATGAGAGCTATAACAGTGAAATGTATTTAAAAAAAGACCCAAGAAGAGAGGGCCCCTAACACTGACTGGGGAAGTAAGAAACAACCTCACAGAAGACATGATTCTTGACTTGGGTCTTGAACAATAGGTAAATGTTTCCATAGTGAAAAATGGGGGAAATTCAAGTTGTGGGCATTAGGAAGCAAGAGCAATCGGGGAGAGGAAGAAGCTTAGGAAGCCCCATGAAGACCTGAGCATGTAATGCATCTGGGAGTGGAAAGGTTGTCTGGGTGAGGGAGTGGGGGAGTGAAGAGCAGCAAATATAAGACTAGAAAGATTCGTGCTTTGAGCTTTAGGAAATGTATCTTCATTTAAAGATTTTTAAGTGGGAAGAAAAGTAGATATTGGGGGAGGGTACAGAATGGAAGAGAGAGATAGAAAGAGAAAAAAAGAGAGAGTACATTTGTGCTTGGAAGCAAGGAGACAAGCTAAGAGATTGAGGTGAACCTTTCCAGTCTTATACACTAGCTCAGGCCCTTATACTTCTCATGTAGTATATAGTTTTTAAACTAGGATTTGACTGAATGTTACAACTTCTAATTAATGCTAACAGCATTATAATATTGGGATATTAGAGGAGCACTTTTTAAAAAAAGTAAGTGTTTACTTTTGGATATCATAGTAGAGGTGGCTACAAGACTATTCAGGAGATATTTCTTGCAGATTGTTAGAAATGCTTTTCATGAGCATATTCGTTGGCCCTTTTTTGGGCAACAGTGGGGTTGAGAGTGGAAGGGTTGGGGGTCAGAGGATGATTTATTGCCCCACCATTTAGTAAACATCATAGACCTGCATATTCAGTGTAATAGCCGGCAAACATTTAAAATTGTATCATCCTCTTGTCTTTTTCTAAATTCAAGTAATCAAAATATAATTGAACACTTTTTTTATGTGCATGCAATTCTCTAAGCTTCTGCAGGTGATACAATGATGATAAGAAACTAATAGCTTACCATATAGTTCATTCATGCAATAAGTCAAATGTCTAAATGATAATAAAGCAAGTTATATAAGATACAATATATACTGTAGTATAATAACATTATCGGACAGGATAGGATAGATTTACAACAAGGTAGCAGACAACTCCACAATCCCAGTGGCTTAACAAAGAAAAAAGTTTATTTCCCACTACAAGAAGTGTGCTGTGTGCCTGGGAGGGTCTCCAAGACAGCTGTCCTCTAGGAACTAGGCGCAGCATTCTGGACTGCTTCGATCACGGGGAACCTCCATACTGATGTTTCCATAATGACCACTGAAGGGGAAGCGTGGGGATGGACAGCATGAGAGGGCTGGGGCGTTGATTATTGGCAATTAAATGCTTCTACTCAAAGATATGACCCAAGTCACCTCTGGTCACATTTCACTTCCAAAACACTTCTTAGGATCGTGCCTGCCTTCCCATGTGTCAGGATGCAGAGAGGATCAGGTATTGGTAAACAGTAATAATGCTCATTAATGCACAGTAAGCAAAACATCACAAAAAGGTTACAAAGAGAGGGCTAAGGATGTTCCAGAGCAGGAAGCAATCACACTTAGGATGTCATGTAATAAAAGACAATTCTTCTGTGTTTCTGTCAATAAGTAGATGTTTATTGCATCACTTTCTTTCACCAGTAAGAAACGGCCTGCTGGGGCTCCAGATTCATTCCTAGCTCCCAAGCTGGTTGATTTGGTAGAACCCACAAGACTTCCATGCTTTCCCCAGATCTCTGTTCTTTTCTTTCTTTTTTATGGATCTCAGATATGTGGCCTAGGGAAATAGGATCTATATAGGAGTTTCTGGCAAGGTTCTACAAGGTTTCAGTCACATTCGGACAACTTTTCACTACTTTTTAAAAAAAAAAATTATTTATTTATTTTTGTTTGTGTTGGGTCTTCGTTGCTGCGCGAGGGTTTTCTCTAGCTGCAGCCATCGGGGGCTACTCTTTGTTGTGGTGCGTGGGCTTTGCATTGCGGTGGCTTCTCTTGTTGCGGAGGACAAGTCCTAGGCGCGGGGGCTTCAGTAGTTGTGGCACGCAGACTCAGTAGTTGTGGCTCGTGGGCTCTAGAGCGCAGGCTCATTAGTTGTGGAGCACGGGCTTAGTTGCTCCACGGCATGTGGGATCTTCCCAGACCACTCTGTGTCCCCCGCATTGGCAGGCAGGTTCTTAACCACTGTGCCACCAGGGAAACCCTTCAGTGCTTCTTGAAGACATGGTTCTACTTTGCACAAAAACGTGGTGGTGTGAGTAAACCGAATGAGTGAATCTAACCAATTAATAATGTCTTTATCTTGGAGCTTAAATTCTATCTATAAGGGAGCCATCAGGGTGCACCCAGAAATTCTGCATGGGAATAATGGGAATTGATTGTAGTGATATTACATATAGGATAAAAAATAGTCTCAAGGCTTTATAGACAGTGAGAATACCATTAAAGGAAAAAATATGAGAGAGAGAGAGAATGGGAGAGTTTTCATTTTTCCTATGAGCCCTTTGGAGAAAATTGGGAACTTTTTTGTTTGTTTGTTTTTGTTTTTTTTGCGGTACGCGGGCCTCTCACCGCTGTGGCCTCTCCCATTGTGGAGCATAGGCTCCGGACGCGCAGGCTCAGCGGCCATGGCTCACGGGCCCAGCCGCTCCGCAGCATGTGGGATCCTCCCGGACCGGGGCATGAACCCGTGTCCCCTGCATCGGCAGGCGGACTCTCAACCACTGCGCCACCAGGGAAGCCCGAAAATTGGGAACTTTAAGGGTCTTTCCCACTTATTTTTGTTTACCTGTTACCTAACTCTTAATTATAATTTAGTAAGAGTAAAAAGAATGAAAGTCCAATTTGCTAAAAAGAAAAAAGAATACTTCTCTTTCTTCTTTAAAATTAGAATGATTAAATTATCCCTAGAATGTTTTTTGAGTTCCCTGGAAATATATATTACTACATAAAAAAGGGTGCGAAATCTCTACACTAGCTCTGAACTGGGTAAATACAATGAATAAAATGTATTGGCTGCACTAAAAGCTATGACGATTCATGTTTGTCATACCATGTTATATTTTAAAGGGAAATTGGAGTTAAAAATACTTGATCGTGATTTTGTTCACCGCTCTGCAGTTTACATGTGAGGCTGTTTTCTCCCTGAGCAGTGGTGAAGCAAAAGGCGTAAAGAGATATTTTTAAAAAGATAGTTCAGGAACACTATTGACAAGGAGCGTGGGTCGCTTTTGACCCGAGCAGTAACTGCTGATCAGCTGTCCCAGGGCAGGGCGTGAGGGTCGTGTGGTTCTGAAGATGAGGCAGGAAAAATGCGCCCCTTGGACCGGGACAAGGTAGAAGCACCGGCGGAAGTGGAAGTTTTGGGGCCCTAGGAAGATTTGGAGCAGTTCCTGCTTCCAGTCATCCGTGGGGTGCGGGAGGATATGGTGGCTCTCCCACGAGAGTGTACCTGAGGACCAGGAGTAAGTTGTGGAAGATGGATAATATGCTCATGCAGATAGAAATGCAGGTGGAGACCTCGGAGGAGAAAGCCTTGAATCACCTTCAGCATCCCAGTGGGGAAGCTGATGAGAGAGTACCAGAGTTGTGCCGGAAGGTGGAGGAGAAAGCCAAGGAGATTGCGAAGATGGCAGATTTGATGGTGGAGCTGGTTTGGCAGATAGAGAAAAGCAAATCGTCTTGAAGGAGGGTTGGCTTTCACAGCTGATGGACTCTGGTCCGCTGGTAAGGATGGGCGGATACCTGGAAGAAACTGAAACCGCTCATTTTCTCTATTCAGTTTTTGTATGTTTTTTACTCCCATGTAACAATGTCCCTTAGGGTCAGTGGCTGGTGACCTTGATATGGGTGTAGATTGTGAAATGTATTTGGTTCCTAAAAATAACTTTCTTTTGAGAAATACTCTCATAAGGGAAACAGGGCTTAATCAAAACTTGTTTCAGTTTATTTTTGTTACTTTGCAGTGTTTTGGAAATGTTGGGCATGGCCTTGTATTTTGGTGTTATCATGTGACCTGATTGTTTTCTGGAACTTTGGAACACCCGTGTGAAGACTTGGGGTCAGAATCTCCCAACTTTAGAGGTGCAGTGGAAGGCACTACTTGGATGTAGCTGGTGAAGCAATGTAGGAATGAGATTGCTTTGGATAAGACTGGGAAAAACCAAAAGAGAGTTGGAGATGGAAGACAGTGGGCACATGTTATGGAACTTGAATACCTCTGTGAGACAAAGGAGGAGAGCTATGTTTTGTGGCATATTGTCTCGTGTTTATTGTATAACCTGTCAGGTGCGTTTATTTAGACAACCTATCTGACCCTAAACGACAAAGAAGTTTGAATAGGGAATGATGGAGCGCGCTTTACTATTGTAATATCCTCACACATTACAGAGGTTTAAGAGTATGGCGTCAAAGAGACAATCTACCAAGAGCCTTGAGAGCCTGGAGAAAGGAAAAGTCATATCAGGGCCCATAAAGTCCCTTCTAGGTCACCAGGGCAGTAGATCTGACTAGGATTTGAGGTCAAAATCAAACATGTAACAAGCGTTCATTTGCCTTGAAAAACAAAGACCTAAAAAGCCTTAAAATTGTTTTTTTTTTGTGCAGATGACCAAAGCACCTATGTGTGTTAATAAAAAAATCATAAATAAATTTCTTTTGAAATGGAGAAGAAATTTCATCGTAATTTCGTGATTTAAAACACGAGTTTTTTTTTGGAGATTATTAGGAAATAATATTCAGAAATTATGATGCAGGCTTTAGAAGGAATTGAAACCAAGCAAATATGATTAATTAAATAAAAAAAAAAATCCCAGCGCCCCGTTGAGAGTGGTCCCCTCTCCAGGGGGCAGCAGAGACGCCCAGAAGAAGACGGAGATATCGGTGACCCGGGAGATGATGAGTTGGTCCGGACAGTGCCGGCGCCGGGCGCAGTATTGCTGCCCGAGGGGCGGGTTGGAGGGGCGGTCTGGGATCGCGGCCGGAGAAAGAGGCGAAGAGGTGACTTCACAGATAAGCTTTTATAGGCACCACTCTCCGCCCGCCGGACGGGAGGCGGGGTGGCAGCCCGATTAAAGAAGCAGCCTGGAAGGAAGGAAGAAGCGAGGGAGGGACGGGAACAGTTGGAGGAGGAGCAGCGAGCTGGGCTGCGGCGACCGGAGGAGGAGCGGCCCCCGCGAGGCCACGTTTTGTTTTTGTTATTTTCCATCGAAATAGTTCTCGCAGGCCCTCCCAGAGAACCGATCGCGCCGAAGCCCGGGAGCCCCGACCTTCCAGGTGACAGCTGGTCACCCTGGTAGGAGTCAGCTCCGCCCCAAGTCACCCCCTCCGGCGCACAGCCCATTCCCCGCCCTGCCTCCCAGTGCCCGCCCGGGGCGAGCGCGGCGGCCGCAACGGCTCTGCAGCGCTGGAACCGGCGGCGACCGGCGGAGGCGCGGGGCCCTCGGCGTTGTCCTCTGACCCAGCGGAGCCGCGGACGAGGAAGGGGGAAGTGCGGCCCCAGGCTCGAGCCGGAGAAAGGAGGATAGCGATTTAACCCGCCCTCTCCTGCCAGTCCTGCTGCCGGGCTCTCCCCGGGTGCCCGCCGCCAGAGCCTGGGAGCCGCGCCCGAAGTGCCGCATGGGGCAGGGCCACTAAAGCGCGGAGTTCGGGGTCGCGCCGAGGCGGGCGCAGGGGCCCAGCGCGGCTGTTGGCACAGTTTCGGCGGCGCCTTCAACGCGAGAACTGGGGGCGCGGCGCGCCGATCCGGCCGCCTCCGTGCCCTCGGGAGGCGCGAGTTATGGAGCCCCCCAGCTGCCTTCAGGATGAGCCGTTCCCGCACCCTCTGGAGCCCGAGCCGGGCGCCACTGCGCAGCCTGGCCAGGGGAAGCCGGGAGACAAGAGGTTCCGGCTGTGGTACGTGGGAGGGTCGTGCCTGGACCGCAGGACCACGCTGCCCATGCTGCCCTGGCTCATGGCCGAGATCCGCCGGCGCAGCCAGAAGCCCGAGGCGGGCGGCTGCGGGGCGCCGGCGCCCCGCGAGGTGTTCCTGGTGCTCAGCGCACCCCTCCTGCGCTGCGTGCCAGCGCCGGGCGCCGGTGCCGCTGGGGGCTGTGGCCCTACGGCCGCGCAGCCCAACCCGGCAGTGTTCATCTTCGAGCACAAGGCGCAGCACATCTCGCGCTTCATCCACAACAGCCACGACCTCACCTACTTTGCTTACCTGATCAAGGCGCAGCCAGACGACCCGGAGTCGCAGATGGCCTGCCACGTTTTCCGCGCCACAGACCCGAATCAGGCAAGACCGCGGCTCGGAGGCACGGGGGAGGGTCCATCACACCCGGGAGAAGTGGCAGGGCTGCAGGCGCTGGGACCCCACGTTAAAGACCGACTCTGGTCCAGCTCCTGGCGCGCGCCTTCCACGTGGCGCGCTTGAGCGCAGGCTGGTCCCGCTCCTGGGACCCCGAGTCCGGAGCTTGCTTCTGGCGGCAGTTCCTTCCCCGCAGGGCCGAGGAAGAGGGAGGGAGGCGGAGAGTGGTCTCGGGACAGTGGAGGAGCTGGAGCGCCCTAGGAGAATGCGGGAGCAGCGCGCGTGCCGGGAGGATCTCGATGTCTTGGGGTGTGCCTGGAGATGGCATCCCCGGCCTTGGCCGAGTGTGTGCGTGCGTGCACGCGTGTGTTTAAGAGGGAAAGCGGGAGAGGGTTGGGTTCTAGAGGCTCCCGCACACACTCTCGGTCTTGGCCGAGTCCGGCACCTTGGCCCCTTAGGACAGTCGCATCCTAGTCACAGCAGCACCTGCAGATCTTGGATCTGGGAAGCTGTTTTGGAGCCCGGCTTAGAGAGAAGTTACTAGACGTTGTCAGATTGTCAGCAAAATACGAATCTGCCTTTAGATTTTGAGTGGAAAGACTTTTTTTTTTTTTTTTGCAGTTTTTTCCACACTAAATGGAGACAGAATCAGTACCTACCTGGGTGATTTAAAAATCAGTGTTGTAGAAGAGGTGAACATCTCTTTTCTAATATTTCTCCAGAGTTTACTAAATCAAGGTGCCTGTTACCAAACTGCGTTTTACTTCCTTAAAAAAAACGGACACAGTCCTTTTTCCTCTGGAGAGTTATCTAAACAATCTTTACTACAGTGATTGTGTCTTGAAAAACAGCACCTCCCCCTTTTTAAAAAATGTGTAAGGAGTTTACCATATCAAAAGCCCCCCAGATGCTGTTATTTATAATAATTACTGACTGTTTGGGCAAAGTACTTTAAATTCTTTGGGAAAATAGTGTTGTCTAAATATAAATAAATAAAGTCTCAGTTGTACTATGTGGCGGGTTTCTTTAGCAGCTGGGAAATTAATAGTCAGATGAGAAAAACTTCCTATAAATAAGACTTTAATTTTTGAAAATTCATGTATTCTAGTATCTGTAATTGAAAGACTGTCCAATAGTTTTTCACAAAAAGGCCTGTAGCTGAGCTGAAGAAAATAAAGCTCATTGTTTTAGATTCCATCAGTTACTTTGTAAACTAGTTTAATATATCCTAAGGGCTCAGAACTCCCAATATTTTAGTTAATGTTACCGCTGTTACGTTATGGTAAAATACCTTATCACAGATGATCTCAGGATTCTAACCATGATTAAAATGAATTTCATTTTATGCTTATTTGTTAAAAATTTATTTTTAGCTTTCACCTAGGTTGAAATTGGAGTGCAGCATGTTCTTTATTCTGAACGTTATCACCATCTTTATTGTATTAAGATTTTTGCGTTCTGTCAGTAAGGTGGAAGTGGTTGCATTTTTCCAGGACTTTAAGGAATGTTTTATGATTCTTGGTGGTTATTTTCTTCAGATCTGATGCATGACACATCATTGCTAATTTCATTGATGGTCAAAGTTTGTTTATGGGTTATGGCACCTTAAATTCTCAACAGTGGCTGTTGAGTCTTCCCTGGCCTCATTGGAAGGTCAATTAAAATATCTCATTTTATTTACTTTCATTTTGTATTTAGATATTAGAGGTTGGATGCGCTCTTTACAAATAATAACATGCTTAGGCTTATTTCCCCCCTTTGGTCCTGTAGGAGGAGTGGAAGCCATATGGCTTTTTGATAAAAGAAAAAACAAACTTTTCCTGTTTATTGCCATTTCCCAGTTGAGTCTTTGATCTAAAGATATAGATTCCTATTTGCTCCAAACCTAGAGAGCCCCTGGCAGAGGATCATTAATTTGAAATGCCAGTTGTTGTCTACCTAAGGATTATCTCCAGCTGTAAATCAGGGGTTACAAACTCAAACTGAGGGGAAGAAGGTTGAGTGAGGGCCATAGAGGACTAGATAGAGAGGTCCTTTCTCAAGCTGCTGTTAGCTCCAACTGGAAGTTACATTATCAGAATATAAGCCCAGCGTTGCCGGAGCTTTGGATTTCTCAAGAGAAGATGGAAATCTGGAGTTTTATGTATGAGTCCACATTTTAAAGTATCAGCAAATATTTTAAACATACAAGAATCCTATCTGGGCTAAACAAAACACATCTGAAGGTTGGCTTCAGAGATCTAAGGGCTGCCACGTTTGATCTTGGGCGTAAATATTTGTTGAGTGGACAAGTGCAGTCATTAGATACTGAGTACTGTTTGTCACATTTCCTATTGAAATAGTGGGGAGAGTTAGGATAATTTGGGGGGGAAAATTTATGAGTCAAACTCCCAGAAGTGATGATTCTGCAATTGAACTTGTTAGAGGGATGGATTCATCACAGTATTACCGTCTAGTAGTATGCCTAGTATAGAGTAGAACAGTATTACCATCTAGTAGTATGCCTAGTATAGAGTAGAACAGTATTACAGTCTAGTAGTATGCCTAGTATAGAGTAGAACCTCTGGATCATTCTGAGCACGTTTGAGATGAGAAGGAAGAGGACCTGCTGTTTGCTTTGCTGCTGAGTTCTACATTTGAAGTAGAGAATTTTTTAGTTGGACTTTAAGATTATTGTTAAGTCTCCTAAGTATTTTCTACAGTCACTGAACAAAATATTGGAAGGTGGCCTGGAGCAGAAAGGCCTGAAAACATCCCCAAGTAAACTTGCCTCTGCTTTGTCTGTCATGCCTGTCTCTTTTCTGAAATGGGCCTGTCTGTAGGATGACCATATAATTTATTGTCTAATCCAGGACAATTTTTATTAAGAAAGGGGGCATCATTAAAATGACACAAGCATAACAGGTGTAAAACTGGACTGTTTAGGGCAAACAGGGACATGGGTGACCATAGATAATTGGCAAAGTTCGTGTTTCTGCCAAGCCACTGAGATGGAGGATTGTGGTTTCTATATATAAAACGATAATGCCTTGCAACATATCTACTCACACATCTTCTTTTTGGGGGCGGGGGTGTGGATCTACATGTGACCTCAGAGATGGGAACACTGCGCAAGTAGCTTGGGTCTGTTGTGGGGAGTTGCCATAGTGATGTGCCCTGTGGCTCCACACCTTCCGGGTCAGAGTCAACCTAAGGATGCTCAACCTGGGTCAGCCTGAAGCAGTGCTCAGCCAGAACGGTCTGATACATACATAGCTATTTCTGCCAGGTGCAAGAGGGGTATGGGTTGGGAGCAAATGAACCAGTTTCAGATCAAATATATGCCAATACAGATTGGATCCCATTTATTCAAGATGTGTAGTCTTGCATAGGAGGAATGTTGGACTTAGCACATTTCAGCCAAAGTTGGATATTTGAACTAGTAAAAGTGCTTAACTGTACATAACTTAATAAACAAATCACACTGGCATAAATGGAGTTGTAGACTTAAAACTGGTTGGAGAACCAAGAATATCTGATTCTCTACCTTACATCTTGGGAAGGTCACTAATATTCCTCAAATACTTACCTTTAAACTACGTTCAGAAAGAGGCTATGTGTATATATATATATATATATATATATATATATATATGTATAGCATTATCTCCATTTCCCTATTAAAAAGTAGAATTTGTTTTATGTTATATATATTTTTATCATATTAAAAAATAAGAATTGTTAGTGTTTATAACTATTGTTAGAGAATAAAGGTGTTATTTATCATTTCCATTAGACAACAGCATATACTTCATAATTTTAGAATGACTAGTCCTAAAAAGACAAAAACATGATTGCTATAATTTTCATTGATTTTGTTTATGTATATATGTTTATGTATATTTCTTGAAGCTCGAAAGAACGTACTTTCAAAGAGCTTTTACAAACTGTGTTCTTAAAATTAAAAAATGAACTTGACACCAGTTTTTTTAGCACTAAATTCTCTAAGTCTGTGGGTTTTTTGTTTGTTTCTCTTAAAATATTTAGTATTTTCTGCGCTTTACTCAGGTAACCAATTTTCAACTTAATTTTCAGTGATATACTTCAAAAAGGTCATTTTCAGTTCTTCCTCAGAGTTAAGGGTCAGTGGCTCTGGGAGTATGCTAGCAAGGAAACCAGAGAAATAGAAATCTGGAAATGTTCACACTTCTCTGTTTGCTTTCTGAGTACTTTGTGCTATTCTGGGTAGATCTCTCCTCATGTTTGCTGTAGTCATTTTTTTTTTTTTTTTATATTTGGTTGCATTGGGTCTTTGTTGCTGCACGCGGGCTTTCTCAAGTTGTGGCAAGCAGGGGCTACTCTTCGTTGAGGTGCGCAGGCTTCTCATTCTGGTGGCTTCTCTTGCTGTGGCCCGCGGGCTCTAGAGTGCAGGCTCAGTGGTTGTGGCGCACAGGCTTAGTTGCTCTGTGGCTTGTGGGATCTTCCCAGACCAGGGCTCGAACCTGTGTCCCCTGCATTGGCAAGTGGGTTCTTAACCACTGCGCCACCAGGGAAACCTCTCTCTCCCCTTCTGATTTGAGGTGGATTAATTTGCCCTGGCTCTGTGGTAGAATCTTGACTACAATATCTAGAGGAAAGGTAAAAATGTCAAGTTCCCTGATGATGTTCAGACTACTGGCCTGGGGACCACGGTTTGAGAACTGCCCTCAGTGATTTTGTTCATCTGGTTGGGAATATGACCACTTCTGTTCCCCTGGTTATTTTTGTAGTTGTTTTCAGACTTGAAAGTTCAGGCTGAGTGTGAGGAGGAGGAATACGTGACTACAGAAGATTTTTAAGAAACTCGTCATTTTCTAGCTTAATAGCTTTGCATATCTTCTTCTCCAGACAGACATTATTCTGCCAGGCGTGATAAGACTAGCCATATGTTGAATGAAAACTTTACCTTTCAAGCCAAAGTTTTAAGTTCTGCAGATGGAATAAACAATTTTTAGGGAATATATTCTAATGTTGGGCGTCCCTGGTGGCACAGTGGTTAAGAATCTGCCTGCCAGTGCAGGGGACATGGGTTGAGCCCCGGTCTAGGAAGATCCCACATGCCGCGGAGCAACTAAGCCCCTGTGCCACAACTACTGAACATCATCAGGGAACTTGACATCATCAAAAACTGAGGGTGGGGTCCACCAGTCTGTTCTAACAAGCCGACCAGGTGATTCTGACACATTTACAGATTAGAAAACGGAGGTAAAGAAAGGTTAAATATTTCCCCGAGGATACAAGCCTTGTAATGATAGAAGCTGATTCCAGTCTGGGTAGATAGTTCTCTTATCTGCTGCTCTGGAATGCAATTGTTGAAAAATTAGCTTTTAGTTGTTAGTAATATGAAGTTTTATTCTATCACTTTTTCCCATTCTTTTTTAAGATAGTTGTTTTCCAGTTTTATTGAGGTATAATTAATGAGCAAAAATTGTAGGGACTTCCCTGGTGGTGCAGTGGTTAAGAATCCACCTGCTAATGCAGGGGACACGGATTCAAGCCCTGGTCCGAGAAGATCCCACATGCCGCAGAGCAACTAAGCCCGTGTGCCACAACTACTGAGCCTGCGCTCTAGAGCCCGCAAGCCACAACTGCTGAGCCCACTTGCCACAGCTACTGAAGCCCGTGTGCCTAGAGCCCCTGCTCCGCAACAAGAGAAGCCACAGCAATGAGAAGCCCGCTCACCGCAATGAAGAGTAGCCCCCGCTTGCTGCAACTAGAGAAAGCCCGCACGCAGCAACGAAGACCCAGTGCAGCCAAAAATAAAATAAATAAATAAATTTATAAAAAAAAAATTGTATATATTTAAAGCTACAATGTGGTGTTTTGATATACGTATCAAATGAAAGGGTTACCACAATCAAGCTAATTAACATATCCATCAACTCACGTGGTTATCGTTTTGTCTGTGTATGGTGAGAAAACTTAAGATCTACTCTTTTAGCAAATTTCAGGTATACAATATAGTATTATTAACTATAGCCACCATGCTTTCTGTACATTAGATCTTCAAAACTTTCTCATCCTGCATAACTGAAAGTTGGTACCCTTCGACCAACATCTCCCCATGTCTCCCATCCCCCATCCCCTGGCAACCACTATTCTACTCTCTGCATTTCTGAGTTTGACTTTTTAGATTCTGTATATAAGTGAGATCATGCAGTATTTGTCCACTTCCCCCCACTTTTATATTAAAAATCTCCACAGTTAAATATGCTCATTAAATTTGTAAAATAATAATGAAATGCTGAATGCATGCTTGGATATAGTTTTGCCAGTGTGTATTTTTGTTTTAATGGAAAGTAAAAAAAGTCTGTATGATTTGTTAGGCTGGTGTAACTGAACTCCGGTGTATCTTTTACGTAGTGTCCTTAGGAGTGGCAGGGAAGTAAATTATGAGAGTCTGTTTGCAACCTTTAACACTACTTTAGAATAAAAAATCTTTAGGGTATGTATTTAAGAACAGGTACAACCATGCATTTGAATATATTTTAGTGACTCATAAAGGATACAAATATTGTAAAGTATAACAAAGTACGAAGTATAAATTATAAACTGTATTATAATATAAAAGTATATAATTATATAGTATAAAGTATAAAATTATACTATAAAAATAATGCATCTTACCATCATTATAAAACATACAATAAAGCAAGAAATATTGGCACCAAGTTGTGCTATTTTAATTACCTTGGGTTAAAGGGAAAAGAATATGTAAATTTTTAAGGTTAGATAAAGCCCATTGACCTAATGGGCTGATGTATGGTTTTGTAAGAGTTCAAGTAGAGAAAAATGGTTCATAAAAAAGCAGTCTTGGAGTCCACAGTAACATTAGCATGCTGAACTTGTGCTGTAGCATTCAGTGCTGTAGGCATGTGCTTTGAAAAATAACATCTTTCATCCCATTGAATTTAGCTTGTTAGTATAATTATTACTAGTTTTATGCTTGCGTTTGTGGGTATTTTGTAAATTGGTTTTGGTTTTAATGCTTTTTAGATTTTACCTCCTCACCTCCCCCTTTCTTTGTTCTGTAAAATGAACTATAGCACCCAGACCCCGGTAAGATGGGTCTCAAGGACACTAGTCCATCATCTTCTCAGACTCTTGACTTTCTGAATAAAGTGGCTATAATTTGCTCCAAAAAGAAAAAAAAAAAGCTTTTTAAAAGCTAGAGCTGTAAGCATCTAAAGTTTATATCTAGATTCTTGTGAACATATTTAAATAAAGTAACAGTAAAATAATTATGTTAACACCTTAATTTACCTTTAAAAGGATTCTGAACAACTATAAGTTTGGAAAACTCCTGGCTTAAACTTTCAGGTGTTATTTAATATGATTCCAGTCATCTATGATCCTATGACAGAAAGGGAAAAAATACGAGATTAAAATTTTGGTTGGTTTAATTTCAGATAATCTTAACGCAGGTTTTTGCAGCCCTATGAAAAAGATACGGAGTTATTCTTTTTCAAGTTACCGATCCCTTTCAAGTTTCATTTCTTGTAAGAGGTTGGGTTCGAAAGAGGATCTCCAAGTAATGGGATCTTCCTGGTTAAATATAGAAGCCTAAATTTGCTGCTTCAGTTCTTTTATTTTGTGGATGCCCTTAACTAGTTGGACAGTCTTCACTTTGGCACTGTTGTGAATTTTTACAGGAATTTCTAAAATTCTCAAATTTAGAACTGTGGAACTTTGTACTACCAGTATTATATAACTTGTGAGTAGTTTATGATCAGTTTCAGATTGCAAGTCAGTGCTTCTGGTTGAGCAAATCAAGTAGTATTTTGTATCTCACAATTGTATCTTCATATACATTTTCAGTAATTCATTATACAATGTGGACAAATACCTTATGGCTTAAGCTTTTACAAACAAATAAGCAAGTCTGTTTTCTGGCCCCAGACAGCTCCCAGCTTTTTCAGTTCACCTCTTGCTCTGGTTTCAGCCATTTAATTCTCATTAGCTAGGCAGCTTGAGAGATTTTTCTGAGTTTACCTGAAGTTAAACTGATGGCCTTCTCGCTTGGTTCTACAAATATTTCCTCTCCTTAGATTTCCAGTGACATGTACTTTATACCTGGTGGGATACCCCATTACTCTGTGTTGTATCTGTCTGATCCTGTTGCTCACTTTGAAGACCGGCCATGGCTCACGGGACCGGGGGCACGAACCCGTGTCCCCTGCATCGGCAGGTGGACTCTCAACCACTGCGCCACCAGGGAAGTCCTACTCTCTGACTCTTTGAATATTGTGCGCTGCCTGCTTGATTGAATTTCTTTTCAGTTTTGGAAGCTGGTCTTCCCTCTTCTGAGGAACGATCTGTTGTCCGGTCCTTAACCCTTCCTGTTGGTGCCCTCCAAAGCTGTTAACCATTGTTTACTGATTTTATTTCAGTTTTCATATGGAATTTTGCTAAGGCCAGTTGTCATGAATATAGCCTAGTGGTAGTAGGTAGTAGGCATGACCCCTCTATATTCATCCATAATTCTTTTATCTAATTCGAGGAGGGTTCCATAGGCTGGATCTAGGAAACCAGATTTCTGCCTAGTTTCTGATAGTACTAGTAAAGCAATATGAAAGTGGGTGGTATTATATTTAGTTTCTTGACAGCCCTTTATGTTTTAACTTCCCCTATTGATCCTAAATTCAAATGGTCAAATTTTTCTGTTAAAATATTAACTGGCATTTGATAAGTTTGCTTGTTCTATATTCTAAGTGTGTTAGTTATAGCAGTTGACTACTAACCCATAGCTAAAATGCCATTCGGGGTCTGGAAGTTAATTGGTGTTAACCCTTCTATTGGAAGTGAGGTTGAAGATATATATTTGAAATTATATTGTTCATTTTAATAAGTGAAGTGTGAACATGACTAAATTAAATCTATCTTAATATATGAGAAAGTATAGGAGTTCTCTGAAATAAAGAGTATATAAAAACAGTCTTTAATTTCTCAACTATTCTTACCTAAGTCCACCTTGTAGTTTAACAGAGTTTGTTATCTCTCTTTTGCTTGATCCACCACAATTATCTAGCATTTGATTCTACCTTTAGAAATTATACTCTAAACTTCTACGAACCAGGTTAAAAAATAATAGATATGTATTAATAATACCTCTAAGCAGTATATATTTATTAATGTTCTTGACCAGAGGGTCTCAGACTTTAACATGCATCACCTGTAGGGTTTGTTTTAATACTGATTGCTGGATCCCCACCCCAGAGATTCTGATTCACTTAGTCTGGGGTGAGGTCCAGAATTTGCATTTCTAACAATTCCCAGGTGATACTGATGCTGCTGGTCCAAGACCACACTTTTTTTTTTTTGCACTATGCGGGCCTCTCACTGTTGTGGCCTCTCCCGTTGCGGAGCACAGGCTCCGGACGCGCAGGCCCAGCGGCCATGGCTCACGGGCCCAGCCGCTCCGCGGCATGTGGGATCTTCCCGGACCGGGGCGTGAACCCGCGTCCCCTGCATCAGCAGGTGGACTCTCAACCGCTGCACCACCAGGGAAGCCCTTAAAATTAATTTTTAAAGCACGTTTTGTGGGTGCTGTCACCACCTCTAGAATGTAAGTTCTAAAGGGAGAGCAATCTTGTCTGTTCACGGTTGTATGGCCCAGACCTAGTTCTATAGTAAAGGTCCATTCCAACAAATTGAGTAAGTAGGAATTGGTCCCTGCCCTCAGGGAATTTAAATCCACTGGTGAGAACTTAAAGTCTATTGGCAACGATATGCATATGCTCTCATACTTGTTTGTTGCCTTTCATTAATTTTAATGTGTTTATTGTATTGGTTGCACAGTACTTTTTGCTATGAATGTTTATAATTGTAGAGACACCATAGTGCTTACAATATTAAATGGGATTATAAGACAGACTTTTCTTTAATAAGTAAATTGTGCAGTTTATGAAAAAAATTTTGTAGACTCATTTGAGTTGGACTTTTCCCTCCCCTATCAAAACACAGGAAGTTTAGTGAAGCTGCCAACGTGAGAATAGGCGTTTCCACGGCCTTTTCTTTGAATAATGTGAATCAAGCATTCACGCATCTGGAAGATGATCAGCAAGAGTGGCGTTGTAAATACATCCTTGCAAGAATTGGATATTTTTTAGTTTCAGTTCAGTTGTTATTTAGGCTTCTCTGTGGAAATACAATCTCATTTGGAAGGCTGTTTAGTTTCAAAATACTTCGAATGGCTTCTGTAAGTTTTTACTCCCAAATCTACAATGGACCATTTTCTTGGGCACTGATTTTTAAACCTTATTGGAAGTGCCTAAGAGGTGTCTCAAAAATTTTTTTAAAATCAAAAAGGGAAATGAATAAATGGAGAAGAGATCCACCAGGGTGAGACCAGGGATGGGAAAGAAAAAAAACTATGGCCAGTGTCTACGGTGAACTGTTGACCAATATTAAGATGTACGGTTCGTATTCCGGATTTTTTTGTTTGCTTAAACAGCATGCCCTTGTGACAGAGTATATATTTTTTACTTCCCTTGTGTTCTTTTTATCTAATGTTTATAATTAGAGCAGTTGATAGGTTGGATTATAGTTTTCAGTGGCCAGTGGGACGTGTACCAAGATACACATAAGGGTAATATTCATGCTCGGCAGTAACCCCATGGGTTGGGGTTCGACTTTAAAGAATAAACAACACAAGGAAAGATAACCTTATTTTTCCAGGAAAAAGTAAAAAGTGCCACAGTCATTTACATTTATAAATACAGGCCCTCTGTCTCTTCTCGTCCTCAAAAAGGGCATTTCCTCCCCATTCCCTCATTGCCTTCAGGCATAATTTGTCCATCCATGAGCATCTCCACATTTTCTTCAACGTGTGGTCCCTTTCATGGTGTAGGAGACCCTTTTGCTCCGTTGATAGATCAGTGTGTTTACTAAATGAGCATCTCTGGTTCGTCATTTCCCTTTTTTTAATGATGGAAATGATCCTTGAAAACCAGCTTTCCATTAGTAAGCTCGGCTTGAAGACATAAATATTGCTGATGGTGCATTTTTCAAGACCAAACATATAGCTGCTTATTAAGGCAAAAGGCAAACATAGAAATAGTTTAATAGCAGGTTTGCCTATTTAGCAGATTGTTTTCTTTTATTCCCGGAGTGGAAGATAAACTCGCAAGTCACTCTGTAGAAGGACAGGCTATAATATACATACTGAGCGTGAAAGTTGATGTCTGTCAGCAGTGGATTTACTTTACCCCGTTCACATTACCCCTGTTTACTTAGGAACCAGGCAGGTTAATAGCTTTTGTGTGAACGTGATTGTACCAATTAGTAGTTTCTCTAGAGATGTTGTTTGCTGTGATTAGGCTATGATGTTTCTGCTGAGAGTGGAGTTAGTTCTGGACATTGACAGTGGGAACCGGCATGTATGTCCTGTAATTTTTTCTTAGCTGTTTACATTTTCCAGATGATTTATTTTTAAAAGTCATGCTGTCACCATGAAAGAAAATTACAACAAATGGTCTGCAGATACTCAGATCTCTGTAAATCAAGTGGAGACTTTGATTGGTTTATTAAAATTGTTGATTTAAAAAAATGTTTCAATTGCCTCAGTACCTGATACCACAAAGGGCTTTGTATATGTTTTCAGTTTTTGGTTCTTACTCTTAATGAACAAAGTGTTTGTCTAATGCAGATAGGCTAAATGAGGATGAAAATCCCATCCTTTACTCAAATCATTCTCTATTTTGGACATGTTCACATATTAATCTATCTCAAAAGAAGTGACTGTCTCCTGCTGGAGTTTTCATTTGCTGGTTGGTAGCTTTGCAAAGAAGAAAAGACTATTGACTCTGCAGGTGTGACCATGTGGAACAGAGATAACAGACCTTCAACTAGAGAAGTCAGACTGGACACAGGAAATTGAAGCTCTGGACCACACTCTTCCATAATTAAACATGTGACACAAATGCTCTGTTAATCTGGGTCACGGTTTTACAGTTTGTTCCTTTGTTCATTACCTCATTTGTTCATTCACTCATTCTTTCAACCATCTATTCATTTGTTCACTTATCAGGGGAACTGAACGCTTCCTGTGTGCCTGGCACTCCATCGGAGACTGATATGTATAAAACAAAAACATTCCCTGCTTCATGTATCTTAGAGTTTTGTGGAGGAGTGAGACAAAAGTGAGTAAAAAGAATAGCATATTGTAGTAGTTGAGTGCCTGGGCTGGGCTCTGAAGTGTAATCACTGTGACTCAAAGCTCTACCGCTGTGGGCTCCATGCCCTGGGGAAATTCCTGCATCTCTTTGTACCTTGGTCTCCTCATCTGTAATACGGGGATGGTAGCATTGTTATGAAGGTTAAGTGAGTCCATTTATATAAGGCATTTAGAACGCTGCCATCTCAAAGTATTAGGGAGATGTTAGCTACATGTCCACAAGTGTCCAATTTCAAAGATGATAGGGGCTGTGAGGGAAAAGAACGTGGTGCTATGAGAGAATAAAAGGAGGAAACTTTTGATTGTCCTGTGTAGTAGATTCTCCAGCTCTCTTTTACTAATAAAACCTTAAAATTTTCTTCATTTATCTCTCCCTCTGCCACTCAGCCCATATGCTACAAAAGGCTGGCCCCATCCCCAGCTTGAAAGTGGGAAATGCCATTGATTTAGCCAGGATTCCTGCAGCAAGCCAGTTTTATAAGTTTGTACCTGGAGACCCAGTAGTCCCAGGGAATGTATCCGTTTGTGACAGTGCAAGATGAGAGGAATTTTCTTGGGGCTCCTGAGAAAGGAGCCTTGGTTGTTGTTTCCTCCTTGGTGGTTGTGTGTAGATTTAAAGCCTGGAAATGTTATTGTTATTTCACTGCCAGAGTGATGATGAAACAGAGGAGGGCACTCTGGAGAAAAACTAAACTCTGATAGGAACAGTCCAGATTACCACCTACATGCAGACGTTTTCAGTTTACGTGAGTTGAGTTTTCTGCTACTCATAGTGAAGAGTAAGAGATGAGTCAAGGGAGGCTTACTGTGGAGATGACAATTAAGGATGATGCCCGTTTGCTGACTTTTTCTTTTTCTTTTTTTTTTTTTAATAATGGGTGGGTTTGTTAGATAAGAGGAAGGCAAGTTGGAGGAGTCGGGGAGAAATAGGTTTTAGGGCAAAAATCTCATTTGTAAAATGAGAAGGCTGGATGTTAGCAGTGATTTCTTTTTCTGACCGAATATTCCTAAGAGAGATTACATCCTTCCATCAGAAATTATGATTTTAAGACCCCTGGCAACCATTTTCACCAACACTGGGGCTAATGAAATCAGTCTCAGCAGGGGGTGGGGAGGGTGATCTGAGGGTGTTTTTCAACCCAGTTGCACATAAGAACCTGTGGGAAGTTTCAGAAAGTATACAATCTACTAGACCCTTCGGCCCCTCCCCAGATACCTTCTGTCAGAATCTCTAGGGTAGGACCTGGAAATCTATTTAAAAACTGGGAGCTGGGATGCAGCCAGCTTGGCACTTATATGCAGTTTAGATTTGGGGAACCACTGCATTAAGGAATGTAAGGCCCCTTCCTGTATAGGTTTTTTTAACATCTTTATTGGAGTATAATTGCTTTACAATGGTGTGTTAGGTTCTGCTGTATAACGGAGTGAATCAGCTATGCGTATACGTATATCCACATATCCTCTCCCTCTTGCATCTGCCTCCCACCCTCCCTATCCCACCCCTCCAGGTGGTCACAAAGCACAGAGTCGATCTCCCTGTGCTCTGCGGCTGCTTCCCACTAGCTATCTATTTTACATTTGGTAGTGTATATATGTCCATGCCACTCTCTCACTTCTTCCCAGCTTACCTTTCCCCCTCCCCATGACCTCAAGTCCATTCTCTACGTCTGTGTCTTTATTCCTGTCCTGCCCCTAGGTTCATCAGAACCAGTTTTCTGTTTTGTTTTGTTTTCTTTTAGATTCCATATATATATATGTGTTAGCATAAGGTATTTGTTTTTCTCTTTCTGGCTTACTTCACTCTGTATGACAGACTCTAGGTCCATCCACCTCACTACAAATAACTCAATTTCGTTTCTTTTTATGGCTGAGTCATATTCCATTGTATATTTGTGCTGCATCTTCTTTACCCATTCATCTGTCGATAGACACTTAGGTTGCTTCCATGTCCTGGCTACTGTAAATAGTGCTGCAATGAACATTGTGGTACATGACCCTTTTTGAATTATGGTTTTCTCCGGGTATAGGCCCAGTAGTGGGATTGCTGGGTCATAGGGTAATTATATTTTTAGTTTTTTTAAGGAACCTCCATACAGTTCTCCATAGTGGCTGTATCAATTTACATCTCCACCAACAGTGCAAGAGGGTTCCCTTTTCTCCAAACCCTCTCCAGCATTTATTGTTTGTAGACTTTTGTTTTTGTTTTTGTTTTTTTGCGGTACGCAGGCCTCTCACTGTTGTCGCCTCTCCCGTTGCGGAGCACAGGCTCCGGATGCGCAGGCTCAGCAGCCATGGCTCACGGGCCCAGCTGCTCCGCGACATGTGGGATCTTCCTGGACCGGGGCACGAACCCGTGTCCCCTGCATCGGCAGGCAGACTCTCAACCACTGCGCCACCAGGGAAGCCCCATGTTTGTAGACTTTTTGATGATGGTCATTCTGACCGGTGTGAGGTGATACCTCATTATAGTTTTGATTTGCATTTCTCTAGTGATTAGTAATGTTGAGCATCCTTTCTTGTGTTTGTTGCCAATCTGTATATCTTCTGGGGAGAGATGTCTGTTTAGGTCTTCTGTCCATTTTTGGATTGGGTTGTTTGTTTTTTTTGATATTGAGCTGCATGAGCTGCTTGTATATTTTGGAGATTAATCTCTTGTCACTTGCTTCATTTGCAAATATTTTCTCTCGTTCTGAGTGTTGTCTTTTTGTCTTGTTTATGGTTTCCTTTGCTGTGCAAAAGCTTTGAAGTTTCATTAGGTCCCATTTGTTTATTTTTGTTTTTATTTCCATTTCTCTAGGAGATGGGTCAAAAAGGATTTTGCAGTGATTTATGTCATAGAGTGCTCTTCCTATAAGAGTTTGATAGTGTCTGGCCTTACATTTAGTTCTTTAATCCATTTTGAGTTCATTTTTCTGTATGGTGTTAGGGAGTGTTCTAATTTCATTCTTTTACATGTAGCTGTCCAGTTTTCCCAGCACCACTTATTGAAGCGGCTGTCTTTTCTCCATTGTATATTCTTTCCTCCTTTATCAAAAATAAGGTAACCATATGTGTGTGGGTTTATCTCTGGGCTTTCTATCCTGTTCCATTGATCTATCTTTCTGTTTTTGTGCCAGTACCATACTGTCTTGATTACTGTAGCTTTGTAGTATAGTTTGAAGTCCGGGAGCCTGATTCCTTCAGCTCCGTTTTTCTGTCTCAAGATTGCTTTGGCTATTAGGGGTCTTTTGTGTTTCCATACAAATTGTGAAATTTTTTGTTCTAGTTCTGTGAAAAATGCCATTGGTAGTTTGATAGGGATTGCATTGAATGTGTAGATTGCTTTGGGTAGTATAGTCATTTTCACAATGTTGATTCTTCCAATCCAAGAACATGGTATATCTCTCCATCTGTATGTATCATCTTTAATTTCTTTCATCAGTGTCTTATTGTTTTCTGCATACAGGTCTTTTGTCTCCCTAGGTAGGTTTATTCCTAGGTATTTTATTCTTTTTGTTGCAATGATAAATGGGAGTGTTCCCTTAATTTCTTTTTTCAGATGTTTCATCATTAGTGTATAGGAATGCAAGAGATTACTGTGCATTAATTTTGTATTCTGCTACTTTGCCAAATTCATTGATTAGCTCTAGTAGTTTTCTGGTAGCATCTGTAGAATTCTCTATGTATAGTGTCACGTCATCTGCAAACAGTGACAATTTTACTTCTTTTCTGATTTGGATTCCTTTTATATCTTTTTCTTTTCTGATTGCTTGGCTAAAACTTCCAAAACTATGTTGAATAATAGTGGTTAGAGTGGGCAACCTTGTTTTGTTCCTGATCTTAGTGGAAATGGTTTCAGTTTTTCACCATTGAGAACGATGTTGGCTGTGGGTTTGTCATATATGGCCTTTATTATGTTGAGGTAAGTTCCCTCTATGCCTACTTTCTGGTGGGTTTTTATCATAAATCAGTGTTGAATTTTGTTGAAAGATTTTTCTGCATCTATTGAGATAATCATATGCTTTTTCTCCTTCAATTTGTTAATATGGTGTATAACATTCATTGATCTGCATATATTGAATAATCCTTGATTACTGGGATAACAAGGGCAACCAAAGGCAACGGCTATCATTGTCATGGGAAATCAGTGTCCACATAACCAGGGCAACCAGAGCATCAATGGCTATCACTCTCACTGGAAGTCAGGGTCCACATATAAGATTTTAAGCAACTTTATTTTGAGAAATACTACCAGTGTAATTGGATATCAGTCAAATTAAACTGTTTCTCAGAAATCCTGATTATGAACACCTAAGTGATCTATACTGATTTTTAAGTATATTTTGATATGACAACAGAAGTAAATTACAAAAGTAAAGAGTAAAGGTAAATTCCAGGGATAAAATGTGATTTAGTAATGGAAAGAATATGTTTTAGAGTCACAAAGACCTGAGTTGAATCCTCTTTCACCAAAATCACATATATATTGACCTTCCTCTCCACCTCTTTGGAGCAGTTTCTCAGAGCTATCTGAAATGCTGTCTCCTATGCTATAGTCCTCACCTTTAAAACCCCACTTGATCATGGTGTGTGATCCTTTTAATGTGCTGTTGGATTCTGTTTGCTACTATTTTGTTGAGGATTTTTGCATCTGTGTTCATCAGTGACACTGGCCTGTAGTTTTCTTTCTTTGTGACATCTTTGTCTGGTTTTGGTATCAGGGTGTTGGTGGCCTCATAGAATGAGTTTGGGAGTGTTCCTCCCTCTGCTGTATTTTGGAAGAGTTTGAGAAGGATAGGTGTTAGCTCTTCTCTAAATGTTTGATAGAATTCGCCTGTGAAGCCATCTGGTCCTGGACTTTTGTTTGTTGGAAGATTTTTAATCACAGTCTCAATTTCAGTGCCTGTGATTGGTCTGCTTATATTTTCTATTTCTTCCTGGTTCAGTCTCGGAAGGTTGTGCTTTTCTAAGAATTTGTCCGTTTCTTCCAGGTTGTCCATTTTATTGGCATATAGCTGCTTGTATTAATCTCTTATGATCCTTTGTATTTCTGCAGTGTCAATTGTTAGTTCTCCTTTTTCATTTCTAATTCTATTGATTTGAGTTTTCTCCCTTTTTTTCCTTAATGAGTATGGCTAATGGTTTATCAACTTTATCTTCTCAAAGAACCAGCTTTTAGTTTTATTGATCTTTGCTATCATTTCCTTCATTTCTTTTTCATTTATTTCTGATCTGATCTTTATGATTTCTTTCCTTCTGCTAACTTTGGGGTTTTTTTGTTCTTGTTTCTCTAATTGCTTTAGGTGTAAGGTTAGGTTGTTTATTTGAGAGAGTTCTTGTTTCTTGAGGTAGGATTGTGTTGCTATAAACTTCCCTCTTAGAACTGCTTTTGCTGCATCCCATAGGTTTTGGGTCGTCATGTTCTCATTGTCATTTGTTTCTAGGTATTTTTTGATTTCCTCTTTGATTTCTTCAATGATCTCTTGGTTATTAAGTATTGTATTGTTTAGCTTCCATGTGTTTGTAGTTTTTACAGATTTTTTTCCTGTAATTGATATCTAGTCTCATAGCGTTGTGGTCAGAAAAGATACTTGATATGATTTCAATTTTCTTAAATTTACCAAGGCTTGATTTGTGACCCAAGATATGATCTATCCTGGAGAATGTTCCATGAGCACTTGAGAAGAAAGTGTATTCTGTTGTTTTTGGAAGGAATGTCCTATAAATACCAATTAAGTCCATCTTGTTTAATGTATCATTTAAAGCTTGTGTTTCCTTATTTATTTTCATTTTGGATGATCTGTCCATTTGTGAAAGTGGGGTGTTAAAGTCCCCCACTTTGATTGTGTTACTGTCGATTTCCCCTTTTATGGCTGTTAGTATTTGCCTTATGTATTGAGGTGCTCCTATGTTGGGTGCATAAATATTTACAATTGCTATATCTTCTTCTTAGATTGATCCCTTTATCATTATGTAGTGTCCTTCTTTGTCTCTTGTAATAGCCCTTTTTAAAAAATTTTTATTTATTTATTTTTTATACAGCAGGTTCTTTTTAGTTATCTGTTTTATACATATCAGTGTATATATGTCAATCCCAAACTCCCAATTCACCCCACCCCCACAACGCCCCCACCCTCCCGCTTTCTCCCCTGGTGTCCATATGTTTTCTAATATTCTTTATTTTAAAGTGTAATTTGTCTGATATGAGAATTCCTACTCCAGCTTTCTTTTGATTTCCATTTGCATGGAATATCTTTTTCCATCCCCTCACTTTCAGTCAGTATGTGTTCCTAGGTCTGAAGTGGGTCTCTTGTAGGCAGCATACATATAGGTCTTGTTTTTGTATCCATTCCACCAGTCTGTATCTTTTGGTTGAAGCATTTAGTCCATTTACATTTAAGGTAATTATCAATATGTGTGTCCTTATTACCATTTTCTTAATTGTTTTTGGTTTGTTATTGTATGTCTTTTCCTTCTCTTGTGTTTCCTCCCTAGAGAAGTTCCTTTAGCATTTGTTGTAAAGCTGATTTGGTGGTGCTGAATTCTCTTAGCTTTTGCTTGTCTGTAAAAGTTTTAATTTCTCTGTCGAATGTGAATGAGATCCTTTCTGGGTAGAGTAATCTTGGTTGTAGATTTTTCCCTTTTATCACTTTAAGTATGTCCTGCCACACCCTTCTGGCTTGCAGAGTTTCTGCTGAAAGATCAGCTGTTAACTTTATGGGGATTCCCTTGTATATTATTTGTTGCTTTTCCCTTGCTGCTTTTAATACTTTTTCTTTGTAGTTAATTTTTTATAGTTTGATTAATGTGTGTCTTGGAGTGTTTCTCCTTGGATTTATCCTCTGTCGGACTCTCTGTGCTTCCTGGACTTGATTGACTATTTCCTTTCCCATGCTAGGAAAGTTTTCAACTATAATCTCTGAAATATTTTCTCAGTCCCTTTCTTTTTCTCTTCTTCTTCTGGGAGCCCTATAATTTGAATGTTGGTGTGTTTAATGTTGTCCCAGAGATCTCTGAAAGTGTCCTCAATTCTTTTCATTCTTTTTTCTTTATTCTGCTCTGTGGTCATTATTTCCACTATTTTATCTTCCAGGTCACTTATCTGTTCTCCTGCCTTAGTTATTCTGCTATTGATTCCTTCTAGAGAATTTTTAATTTCATTTATGGTGTTGTTCATTATTGTTTGTTTGTTCTTTAGTTCTTCTAGGTGCTTGTTAAACATTTTTTGTATTTTCTCCATTTTGTTTCCAAGATTTTGGATCATCTTTACTGTCATTTCTCTGAATTCTTGTTCAGGTAGACTGCCTATTTCCTCTTCATTTGTTTGGTCTGGTGGGTTTTTTCCTTGCTCCTTCATCTGCTGTGTGTTTCTCTGTCTTCTCATTTTACTTAACTTACTGTGTTTGGGGTCTTATTTTCACAGGCTTCAGGTTCCTAGTTCTTGCTGTTTTTGGTGCCTGCTCCCAGTGGGTAAGGTTGGTTCAGTGGGTTGTGTAGGCTTCCTGGTGGAGGGGACTGGTGCCTGTGTTCTAGTGTGTGGGGCTGGATCTTGTCTTTCTGGTGGCCACGACCACGTCTAGTGGTGTGTTTTGGAGTGTGTGTGAACTTATTATGATTTTAGGCAGTCTGTCTGCTAATGGATGGGGTTGTGTTCCTGTCTTGCTAGTTGTTTGGCATGGGGTGTCCAGCACTGGAGCTTGCTGGTCATTGAGTGAGGCTGGGTCTTGGCATTAAGACGGAGATCTCTGGGAGAGCTTTCGCCGTTTGATATTACGTGGAGCCAGGAGTTATCTGGTGGACCAGTGTCCTGAACTTGGCTCTCCCACCTCAGAGTCACAGCCCTGACACCGGGCCGGAGCACCAAGACCCTGTCAGCCACACGGCTATCTTGGCCACTGGGTAGTTGGAAGCTGCCCAGCGAGCAGTGGCCTGTATGCACACTGGCGCCTGCCTGCACCTCACATGAGCAGCGCTCCCCCTGTATAGGGTGTTTGATTACAACTCCAGGAACCAGCTTCAGTTAATTTAAGTCCAGGAAACAGCATGTACAGTAGGGGTGGCCACAGCACAGTCTTGTTAAAATGCCTCAGCTGCCATCAGGATGCTACTGCTTCTTGATACTACCTCTAGTCAAATTGTTATGACGTGTTCTTTCTAGAGTGATAATCAAAACACTGTCTTTGACTCTTGGCATGTTGGAGATATTATGAGTATATTATCAGTTACCAAATGCTTAGGTGCTTGATTGATGGTTATTAGAGCACCTGTTACTTGAAGAGCAGTTACAGTATCACTTTCCGTTTCAGCAGCTGGGCAATCCCAGGAGAAATCAGGTGGCCGATCAGCCTCCAGTCAAGGGTTGTGGTCTCTTGTCATTGTGTGGACATTATTACTCATGCTCTGCCGAAGTTAGAGAATAGGATAGCAGGGGATGATGTCTCTTGTCAACAGTGAGAAGGTGTCTTGGGGAAGAAATCAGTCAAGGACATACTGAAGCATAATTAGGAGCCTTGCTATAAGCAGTAGGGAGGTGAGATGTCTGGGGTGGGGGTGAGCCAAGGAGGGTAGTACTGGCTCCAGGGCTGACACAGGGCCCCAAATAAAGAGATGCTCTGCAGGAAGCAATTGCTCTAATTAATTTAATTAAGGTTTTATTTATGGCCATTTGGGGCTGCATTGGCAGCCAGGCAATTTGAGGAAGGTGGTAATGATTCTCTCGGCTTTGGAAAATGACGCTTCAGGCATTTTGGGGGAAGTTCATCTCTGCTTTGCCACATCTTTTTTTCCCCAGCCTCTACCCTCATAGGTTTATGAGTGGTGAAAGGAGAAAATTTAGTCGTGCTGGAAGGAAGCAGCATATTAACTCTTCTACCTCCTAAGAGATAGGTTTCTGCTTATCTTCCCCAGAAAGAAAGCAAGACGTAAATATAACACTATTCTCTTTGCTTATTTATTATTTTTGAGGTGATATACACTTTGGTAGTTGTCTTAGGTGTCATATTAAGCTTTAGAACATTGGGCACATTTGCGTTTGTTCCTCTGCTTCAATCTGCTATCCCTAATTGAACTGACTTTTATATTTAAACATCCGTCCATTGGAGAAAAGCAAAACCAATAATGGTATCAGTGTAGGATTTTTAGAGGTGATTTTTGGTTATGTGTTATACAGTGGAAGCATGAAAACCTTGTAGTTGTCAGAGTGTTTAAATTTCCTTGTCACCACCATTGTTATCAGCTCCACCATGGCCATTAGCAAATATTGGTTGAGGCTAATCAAGTGTAAGATTAGCGAGTTAGCGCCCCGGAATAAGAGGTTTCTACAGAAACAGATAAACAGGGATAGTAGCATGATTTTGTGTTAATTATGTCGGAAAGGTCTTTAGAGAATACACATCTGTTGGGCTTCTCCGTATCCCCTGATGTGAGATCAGCAGTTAGTCTCCAGGAATGCAGAAATTTCAGGGCCTGGGTCTAGAGTTTAGAGAAAAATGGCAGATAATTAAGACTTAAGGTTTTCTGTATGTTTATATTCCTTAATGAAATGTGACTCTTAATTTGTCTGAGACTTTTTAAAGTCAATACATCTATCTAGATGTAGCAATGAAGAACTTGGTGATTAGGAAATTTTAATGATGGTGGTTTTTCTGTCATTCTTAAATTTCTATAAAGAATGTGGCATTTATTGGTTTAATCAAGTTAAAAATTTCTTTAAATGACTTCATGGTGATTTCCAAGTTGCTCAGAAATGTAATCATGCCACTTCAAAAGAACAGCTTGGTAGAGCTACAAAGTTTATAGCACCTAGTACTTTTCTGAAGCTGTAGTATTAAAGAGATTTATAGCTCCTTTATATATGGAAATGGGAGCTCCAGAGCATGTGGTAATTGAAATCCACAGACAGTCCTTCACTTGGAGTCCTTTCTGGAATGCGGTGAGGAACTATTAAACATATATAGTCTTTAAACCTTTTTTCTTTCTTTCTTTTTTTTTAATAAATTTATTTATTTATTTATGGTTGCATTGGGTCTTCATTGCTGTGCGCGGGAGCTACTCTTTGTTGTGGTGTGTGGGCTTCTCATTGTAGTGGCTTCTCTTGTTGTGGAGCACAGGCTCTAGGCACACTGGCTTCAGTAGTTGTGGCACGCGGGCTCAGTAGTTGTGGCTCGAGGGTTCCAGAGCACAGGCTCAGTAGTTGTGGCTCACGGGCTTAGTTGCTCCGCTGCATGCGGGACCTTCCCGGACCAGGGCTCGAACCTGTGTCCCCTGCATTGGCAGGCGGATTCTTAACCACTGTGCCACCAAGGGAAGTCCCTAAACATTTTTTCTTTTAAGTTATCATGTACATTTCTTTTAGGCCATTGTGTATTATACATTCTAAGAGGTGTAAAAAAAGTTTTAAAAAAAGCAGTAGTAAACTGATAATGAGCTCCTGATTGCTTTGCTGCTTACTTTTTGTGGTACAGACACTCACTGGCCCCCAAACATACAGCAGAATTTTATTTTATTTATTTATTATTTTTTGTGTGTGTGTGGTACGTGGGCCTCTCACCGCCGCGGCCTCCGCCGCCGTGGAGCACAGGCTCCGGATGCGCAGGCCCAGCGGCCACGGCCCACGGGCCCAGCCGCTCTGCGGCATGCGGGATCCCCCCGGGCCGGGGTATGAACCCGCACCCCCCGCATCGGCAGGCGGACTCCCAACCACTGCACCACCAGGGAAGCCCAGAATTTTATTTTATTTTATATTTTGGCCTCACTATGTGGCATGCAGGATCTTAGTTCCTGGACCAGGGATTGAACCTTGGCCCCCAGCAGTGGAAGTGCAGAGTCCTAACAACTGGACCACCAGGGAATTCCCATACAGCAGAGTTTTAGATGCTCTCTTTTGTAAGCTCTGGTGGCTTAAGTAATCAGCATGGTATTGAAGGTGATGATGAAAAATCATGTTGACTCCTCATGGAAACACTCCGAATGGGTGCAGCTTAGCCTCGCACAGCGCTAGTGTCCCGTCTGTAAGACTCTAGTCATCAATGGGGTAATTTTGGTCCAACCGTATACTTCAGTCCTTGTTTCTCTCCTTTTTGATGTCTAACCTGGTTACTCTGAGAACGCCCACACTCCTTAACATGGCTTCACTTCTGCCCCTTCCCCCTGCCCCCCCCCCCACCATCCTGTACTCCAGCTCTGCGTTCCAGCCTCTCGAAACTTCTCACTATTCCTCATGCCCACCTGGCCTTTCACATCTTTATGTTCACACGCTGGTCTTTTTGTTGGGAATATCCTCTTATCCACCATCCTGGTGCTGTGGGGTTCTAATCATCACAAATGCTACTAAAGTCATTTCTGCAGTAAAATCTTTGATGTCAACCCCCAGCCCCCAGGTGAAGGTTGCTTCTTCCTCTGTGGCTCCCATACTCCTTTATTATGGAAGTTGTGTCATATTCTTAGTGTTCATTTGCAAGCCTTTCTCTGCCACTAGTCTGTAAACTCATTGAAGGTAGAGACAATGCCATTTTTCTGTCTTTAGCATCTGACGTATTGACTAATATGTATTCGGCATTCATTATATGCTTTGTTGAAATGATTTCAACAGAATATATACTTTTGTTGTTGTTTTAGAGTGTTTGTTCTGAGTAGGACTGTGCTATATCCAGGGGTGTAAGAAGGGTGACAGTCGACCTGGGCCTTAGAGGTTTATATTGCTTTTGGAAGAGAAAAGACACGCAGGAAGAATGTTAAATAATTAAAGACAGCGAGTGGTACTACCACTGTTTTAAGAAAAAGAACACGGAGAAAGCATATAGGTCCTCAGTAGAGAACTGGGTAAAAGATGTTATATTTATACAGAAGAGGAGAGGTATGGGGAAGTGGGATGGAGAAAATGCATGTATTTTGGAGGAAGAAAAGCAAGAAAAAAGGCAGTGCCAGAGCACAGAGACCACATGGAATTGGGACAACTAGCAAAGTACTTCATCTGAGTCTCCTTCCCTCTTCTATGAAGTAGGAATAATATTTGTATCTGCCCTACAGAATTATAAAAAGGAAGTGAGATGTAACAATTCACGTAAAGCATTTAGCATAATACCTGCAACGGAGGAAACGCTCACGTGATAGCAATCCATTATTATTATTATTGTTAGTACAGTGTTGTGATTAAATTGGAGTGGCCAGGCATAAAAACACACCTTTATGAGGGAACCATAGAAAGCAACGCCAGACAATGTGTGGGAAACCCAGTTAGAGAAATGAAGGCAAGGTAATAGGTCAGAGATCAGATGAAAGTGGGAATGAACAGGTTATCTGGTCAGTGTTGGGGGAAGGGAAAAGCAGAGAAGTGTGAAGAGCAGTTGAGAACTGAACACAAGGAACTACTGAAAAGAAGAGTGCTTGCTCCAGGCGGTTTAAAAAAGATCTGCTTCTGGCTGGGACTGGAGCCCATCACTGAGCATGCCCAGCCCGAGAGCCCGCTCCGCTGGTACGAGCAGGTGTCCAGAACGAGTGAGCTAGCTGGTCATTAGAGGGACTTGTGGAAAGCAGGGTGTCGCGGTACAGATTGTGATGAGAGATAGGGCAGTGGTGGAGGTAAGTAGGGAGATTGTTGAGGCAAAAGAATGGCTAAAAGCTTTATTGGAAACAGGATCCCAGTTTGAGTTTACATAGGGCTTTCTTTCTACTGCCCTAGGTTTGAAAGGCAAGGTCTTGCAATCCAGAGATGGTGTCTGTCTCCTGGGTCCCTAGGGGAGTCCTCAGTCACTTGTTTGGCCTTTCTCAAAATATTAGACAGCTTCTATGCCCAGTGTTTCAGCTTTAGTAGATTGTTATTTTATTTTTTTAGGTATGAGCTAAAAAGAGAAAGTCTTAGTTATTATGCTTTTGGAAATGTTCAGGATTTTTGTCATGCAATATAGCCAAAACATTTTCTACCTAAGGTATATACGTTAAATATAGCAGTCTTAGATTACTGTTCTCTGACTTGCATGTTTATAAAAAAAATCACCTGAGGTGCTTGTTAGACAATTTAGATTTCTAGACCTCACCCCAGACCTACCTTATTTCTAGGGAAAACACCTTGGAATTCATGTTTATAAGCATCCCAAGTACTTCTTGTGATCAGGCAACTTGGATAAGTATTGCTTGTGACAAATAAAAGCCTTTTAAATTCCTCTATCCTTGTAGGTCAAGGATTCTAGTTTTTATTACTAAGTCATGGTCTGATTGTACTCTGATTCAGACTTTGAGAAGTCATAAGAAAGGTTTACTGTATTCTCCTTGTTAGACCAGGAGTTCAACCTAGTGGTTCTCAACTGGGAGGGGAGTGGGTTTTTATCCCCCAGGGGGCATTTGGCAATGTCTGGAGACATTTTTGGTTGTCATACTAGGGCTGTGGGTGTTACAGATACTCAACAGTGAAAAGGACTTCCTCCCACAAACAAAGAATTATCTTGTCCAAAATATCAACAGTGCTAAGGTCAAGAAACCCTGGTTAACCCTTAAGATCTGTCGGTATTAATTAACAATCAGTCAATTAACTTAAGTCTTAAGTTGAGGTATATATATCTCATGGGATCACCATCCATATTAAGATGGAGAACATTTCTACATAAAAGAATATGTCAAGAAAAGTAAAGCCAACCATTTGCTAAACTTTTGAGGTAGGTCCACGTCAAGGCCCTTGCTTTGCACATGGGTATGTAATGGGAGTGGAGTCTTTTTTCTACTTTTTGACTAAATCACACTTTAAAGAGTCCTTTAAAATGGAGTCGGAATGTAAAAACACTTGTGAATTGGTTTGACTGCCAAGTCATCCTACAGTTTTTCTCATTTTCCTTTATGGCTGTTTCCTCTATACTTGATTTGACAACAGTTTTTTGTTTTAGTGACTTGTCTCAGTCCTTTAAGACACGTTTTTTTTTCATTTAGAACTCATATCTTATCAGTTTACATTGTAATTACTTGGATTTGATTATAATAGCTGTATAATGAGTACAAAGAGGACTAGGGACAGACACAGTTGACTTATAAGCATAGCATTCAACTAGGGGGACAGAAAACTTTCCGCATGGAGGGTGGGCCCCTAAATACTAGTTGACTGGGGGCTCTGGGCACACAGGACATGCATGTTTTACAGAGGCACTGAGAGCCAGGGTTAATTCATTAACTTATGTACGGGAAGGGTGATTAAGAAAGCTCTTTCAGGGGCTTCCCTGGTGGCGCAGTGGTTGAGAGTTCGCCTGCCGATGCAGGGGACACAGGGGACACGGGTTCGTGCCCTGGTCCGGGAAGATCCCACGTGCCGCGGAGCGGCTGGGCCCGGGAGCCATGGCCGCTGAGCGTGCGCGTCCAGAGCCTGTGCTCCGCAACGGGAGAGGCCACAACAGTGAGAGAACCACGTACCGCAAAACAAGAAAGCTCTTTCAGTTTTCAGTGAGCCAGTGTAATTTGAAAGACAGGATAGGAGGGAGGGAACACCAGATATTTTGATCTTCTTGATTAGTTACATAGAAACAGCCTTTACTTTCTCTAACTTCTCTAAATTAGACACTTAAAACTTAAATTTGGATTCCTCACCAATTCATATTTTCTGAAAAGAATCAGAAGTAGATAAAAAAGTAGCCATATATTTAATTAGGGAAAACAGGTGTTCATGGTTGCATTTTCTAGAGAGTACTTAATTTTCAAATTTGAAGTAACAGTTTGGGAATAGATAGAGGAATCTGACAGATGTAAAAGGTTATATTTGAGCACGTTTCCAATGTAATTATGTAAAGTACTTTGCAGATCATAATATATCTTTTAAAGGTGTGTACCTTTAGGTCAAATCATTGTAAACCCTGGGAAAAAGGACTGGGACTTGCAGGCTCTTGTCAGGTCTTGTCTGAATCTGGCGTCAGCCTTGTACTAACATGCCAGATACCACCCCATAAATTCTGTTGAAAAGCAGTCTGCCAGTTTGAAGCTGTCTATTGCTTAATAAAGTCTAGCAGCTTCTATATTTTCTTTAGAAGCTGAATAAATATAGCAGGATAAAATCTGTTTAATTTTGGAAGTGATAGTATCATTTACTTAAAATCTTGGAGTTAAAAGTTGGAAGCAATTTTTGCATGACACTTTAATTTCACATGAACAATATTTTTATATACTGTAGGAGAAGTCATAAAAATTTAAAGTGGAACATCTGTGCTAACATTTGTATCAATTTAAAAAAAACTAGAAAGAACCTTATTAAATAATATGAGTAGATGAAGCTACATTTTGGAATGGTGGATTATATACTTTAAAAAATCACAATTGAGATTTATTTCATGATGCATTTTTAGAAATAATTGTATTTCACAAAACATTCCTTTTGTTTTCATTTTTGCATTATTTATTGCTGGCAATTCCAGAATCCCCATGTGATTTTTTTTCTTGTTCACATCATTAAATGAGCATCTTTTAAAACAGAAAATGTTTCTTCTCCCTAGTAGAAGCATATACATTACTATACTTATAATTAATATAGTTTCAAGAAAATTAAATAACTTGGTTTAAATACGTCTGAGTGAAACTCAATTATTTGGCAGTATTTGGGAGGGAAAATGTGAATTGGTGAAAAATCCAAATTTGAGTTTTAATTGTATAATTTAATTATTGTGTTGAAAATAAAGGCTATGATATATGAAATGTTTTGTTTATTAGATAGCCTTAGGGAATTTGGATTTGAAGAGCCAAGAAGATCTTATAGCCAGCTTAACTCTAAGTATGCATCTCAATGCTTAAAGATATTTGGAAACAAAAAACAGTCTACCTAAAAATTTTATTTATACTATTCATAAAGCAATGTAATTCAGATTTAATTAGAAATCAGAAGTCATTTACTGTGGCTAATTTGTGCCAGGTACATTGGAGATACGAAGAATAAAACTTGTGCAAGCTGATAAGAGTTTTAATGCACTTGAAAATAATTTTCCTGAAAATTTGCTTTTTTTTTTGTAGAGAAGATTGCAATTTACTAATGCTAATATTTACATAATTGTCATTTTATGGGTTCCTTAAACCTGTATTTATTGAGCTGCTACTTTACATCATAGTGGCTGCAGTTGCCATTCATTTCTTGTGCTTTGTTTCCCTTGTTTTTCTTCATTATTTTGTGCTGTCAGAATTGCTGTCTTTCCTCTAGAGGTGTACTTCATTTAATGTAATAGCAACATTCCCGAGACTATGCATGTATCACATTTTAATATTGCCCCTGCCTTTACTTTACAATTTCAGAAATAATTGTCAAGCCCTTTAGTGCTAGGCTTTTTGATAGCACCTTTGATATTTCTTTAATTTTTAACAGATATATCATATTACATTCCTGCCCCCTCCCCCACCAGGAAATTGCAAAGAGAAAGGATAAAATTGGTAACTTTACCTTCTTCTGATATGTCTTCAGTACTCTGACTTACATCCTGGAACATCAGTATGTGACAATACACAGAGTATTGCCAACCAGGGAAGCTCACCCAAAACCTCAGCGTCCAGTTTTCCTTGAGTCTTCACTACATAGGCGTGATGATTGACTCACTGGGCATGTAATTGAAGTCAGTCTCCAGCCCCCTCCCCTCTCAGGTTATCACAAAGCCCCACCCTCTAATTATATGGTTGGTCCTTCTGGTGAGTCTTCTTGCAGCATAAACTCTCTAAGGGGTTTACCACAAGTCACCTTGGAAGCAGGCACGTCCTAAGCATCAAGTATGGTCTTAAGGGCCCACTGTGAATAACAAGGATACTCCTGTTACATGAGAAATTCCAAGGGTTTAGAAGCCAGCCAAATTCTTATTATAGACCCTTCTATTCCCCCTGAAGGTATAGTATGGCTTATTTTATTAGGTGTATGCAAAACTGAACTATGTTATCATTTCTTTAACATTTCTAGAACTTTACTCTGCCATTAGTTATGTGGCCTTGAATAAATTACTTAACTTGTTTGAGGCTCAGTTTTCTTGTCTGTGTTATGGAGGTAATAGAACCTACTTATTAGAGAAAAAGCAAAATGCCTTACAGAGTGTCTACAAATAAAACATAACTCTATAAAATAATAACCATTATTATGTACACATTTTTACTATAATCAAATGCAATAATTAAGAATCAGTAGATAATTTTTTTCTGCAACTTATAAGCATACAGCTAGGACTGTCCTTGTCCAACTTTTTTCCTATTTGTAACGTATATATTAAGTCTATATTATTATATATTGTACATATTATAGTAAATATATAAATATACTAATACTTAATACAAAATGTTATTTATATTATAATTTAGTATATATTTTTAATACATAAAAATATAAAACAAAAATGTTAGTAAACATATGAATATATTAAATATAAATATAATATATAATGTACATATAAAGTGTATATTATATATGTGTAATATATATTGAAAGGAGTTTAGCTGAGAAACTGATAATATGACTGTTTTGACATTTGGCCATTTCTTGTCAAGCAAATCAATTAATGATTGGTGTTTTAAACTGTTCTACTTGAATAAGCTTTATATATATATCTTTTCATTTATTTTTTATTTTTTTATTTTTTACACCTTTATTGGAGTATAATTGCTTTACAATGGTGTGTTGGTTTCTGCTTTATAACAATGTGAATCAGTTATACATATACATATGTTCCCATATCTCTTCCCTCTTGCGTCTCCCTCCCTCCCACCCTCCCAATCCCACCCCTCCAGGCGGTCACAAAGCACCGAGTATTTTTAGATGACATCTGTAAATTAATTCTTTTCTTTTTTTTTTGCGGTACGTGGGCCTCTCACTGTTGTGGCCTCTCCCGTTGCGGAGCACAGGCTCCGGACGCGCAGGCTCAGCGGCCATGGCTCACAGGCCCAGCCGCTCAGCGGCATGTGGGATCTTCCTGGACCGGGGCACGAACCCGCGTCCCCTGCATCAGCAGGCGGACTCTCAACCACTGCGCCACCAGGGAAGCCCTGTAAATTAATTCTTAAATACAGGATGTAATTTTAAATAAGTGAATCTCTTTTATACCATATTTTGACCAGTTTTTTGTAGCTTTCCTCCTGACTGCTTTTATTACACCAGCTACTTGAGATTTGACTGTATTTTTGTTTTTTAATTGCTTGCATTAGTATGCACCTGTTTGCATTTAAACTTTCTTCCAGATAAACTCACTATTTATTACAGGTGTTTTATAATCAGTTTATAATGTCTGGAGTTACTCAGTATATGCTATTGTCTGCCCAGAAATGGGAAATTGGATTAACTTTTGTACTTCCTCCATAAAAGGTAAAGATATGACATTTGGAGTTTATGACCCAAAAACCCAAATTAATATATGAAAGCTCCATGTGTTCAGAAACTATGAACATATGATATGAGCATATCTTTATAAAACTGTGAGCATACCTTTCTAGAACTTGTCACATTGGCTGGCAAAGCTGAATTAAAACACCAATTTAGAAATGAGAAAGTATCCTTTGAAACCTTTATTAACTGTAGCAGTAAAAACAATAAAAATGAGTAAGTAGTTTATAGAAAAATCATCTTTGTTTCATAGTTTTCTGGGAAACTGTCAATTATTATGATTAAATATTAATCGACATTCCATTGCCTAACTGTTCCATAAAAGTTGTTACAAATTGCCACAAGCAATTTTCACCAGAGAAACTGGTAGAGATTAAACTGTACCTTGAAACACTTCAATCCCTCATATGTGGGTGAAGTGGAGGAGTGAAGTAATTATCTGGATCACAGGAGGTAAGATAACATTTTAGTGGTGGTTTTCTAGAAGTGTCAAATGAAAGTCTTTTTTCTGCTTGTAAAGTGTCTGCTTCCAGCTTTCTCTGTGGCCTGTGGTTGTAAGCTGAGGAAGACCACCAGGGCTGTAGTGTCTGGAGGTCTTAGACCCCTCACAAACTGTCTTCAACCAGAGCAGCTGGTTTTATTTGATTTTTATATACTGGGATTCTGTTAAAAATCATCCTTTGAAAAAAAGAATTCTCTTGAGTCCAAAAATCAGGCTTGTTCAGAAATTGCTGGCCCAAGAGAATGTTTAAGGATTTTTAACGTAAACTGAGCAGTTGAAAACGATACTAGAACATAAAGGAGTAGAAGGAGGGGAGAAGCAATACAGATGGCAGAGGACAGATTAGTTTTCTGTCCACACACCACAGTGAGGATGGGAAGAATGTAATTTGATTATTTGGCTGCTAACCATATGCTACTTGCTGGAATTATGCTGTACTCTTTTCTTACTGAGGTAAACTTTATAGAAAATAAAGGGAACTATTTTAAATAGAATGTATAATTCAGTAGCATTTAGTACATTCACAGTGTGGTGTAGCCATCACCTCTGCCTATCTCTAAAACATTTTCATCGCTATGTTGTATTATACTTTAAAACTTTATTTACCAAATTTATACTGGGCTTCTTTCTCAAAAGGGCTAGGAAATGGTGTCTAATACAGACTATTAATAAAATAGAAATGGAAGATCAGAACCAAGGAAAGGAGAAGGAGGCTAGTATGTAATTTATAAATGTTAATGTTGTTTTTATTCAACGTCAGGGTTGATTCTTAGGCTTCCCAGCAGCAGAACAATAAGGTACATCTGATAAGAGAAGAATACCAGCTCCTCAGTGGAAACGGTTTTTCTTAACACTCAGTTCTAAATGAAATTTGTCATTTGGGACTTGATGTGACATCGAGTGACTGGAGTTTTATAGTGGATACTGAAGCATTTTAAATATGACTCTTTGTGAAATAATCTTCAGTAAAAGCTAAGGGCACACTCTTATTCTGTGAGGTGATGATAGAAATTTTAGGTATACCAGAATCACACATATTTGACTTCTACTTCTTTGATCTCCAAATAGTCCAGATACTTTTTTTTGACTAGAAAAAGGCAGAATGTGAGGTTGGCAGGAAGCCTTAAGAAGATCTCTGTCAGCAGGTCCAGAGGGGATGGGAGCCTGGTTGGACCAGGGGTATGTTTTAAGTGTAATAGTGAAATATAGTTTCAAGGCTGAAGTCTTTTTTATATGTTTATGTGGTGAGGTGTATATAGATGATATAAAGTATAAACCTCACTGTGCACAAAGATACACAACTACTGCACATGGTTACAGAGGTTACTTGTTTCAGCCAGTGGATGGTGTGTGGCAAACCTAGAAGTAATTGGGGGATATTTACAGGCAAAAATTTCCTTATTTATGTTTGGTAAATTTAAATTTATTACCAACAATGTAAGTATGAAAAGGTTAGAGTAGATTTTATTGGTTCTATACACACCTATTTTAAGTTGATTTCCCTAAAGTTTTGCTAGTTTACAATGCAACTAGCGGTTTAAGAGAATTCCAGTTTCATTGCATACTTGTAAGCACTAGGTATAATCATTAACACTTTTTTCTAATATAATAAAATGCTTAATTTTTTTAGAAGAGAAGACTGAAGGCTATGGTAATATAGTGACATCAGACTATAAGCTGATGGGCATGGTCTATATATTTTTTACTCTAAACTTGATTTCAAAAAATTAAGTATTCCCTTCGTGTAAATTCACCAATTTTAACATTTTGGGACATTTGTATTATCTCCTTTATTAAATGCTGAACCATTTGAAAGTAAGTTGTAGTCATGATATGTCAGCATGTTTCTTTCAAAAATAAGGACATTTTCAGCCATTTCACAACCACCCTATTGTTATTACAGCCAAGACATTTAACATTGAAACAGTTATCTATATACAGTCTATATTCAAATTTTTTTCAGCTTTCCCAGAAATGTCCTTTATTGCTTTTCTCCAATCCAAGATTCAATTAAGGAACATGCCTTGCATTTGGTTGTCATGACTTTTTAGTCTTCTTTAATCTAGAAAAGCCCCTACTGCCTTTTATCTTTCATAATATTGATAGTTTTGAAGAGTGCAGGCCAGTTTTTTTTTATAGAATGCCCCCCGTTTGGTTTTGTCTGATTGTATTTCCTGTTAGAGTGAGGTTAAACATAATGACAAGAATGTTGAATAAGTGAGATTGTGTTCTTTCCATTTCATCGCACCAGTAAACACTTAAAATGTCGTTTGTTCTGTTTTTGGTGATGCTGCATTTGATAACTAGGTTAAGGTGGTATTGCCAGATCTTTCCATCTACAGGTAAATGTTTTCCTTTGCAATTAATAAAGAAGCTATGGGACGTTATTTTGAGACTATGTGACTCTCCTCTACAGAGACTATTTTAATCGTTGTTTTCCCACTACCTAGTACAGGGCCTGGCATGGAGTAAATGCATAATAAAAGTTTATTGAGTGAATAAATGAATGACCTGGGATACAGGCCTCTTTCTTTCGTCAGATGCAATGTTACATTGAATTTATGTGAAAATTTATTTCTTATCTTTTATTTTTTTTCAGCTTTATTGAGGTATAATTGACAAAATTGTCTATATTCAAAGTTCACAATGTGATGATTTAATGTATGTACACATTGTGAAATGAATACCTCAATCAATTTAATTAACACATCCATAACCTTAAATAGTTACTTTGTGTGTGTGTGTCTATTCAGGTACTCTGCCATTTTAAAATCAAATGATTTGTTTCTTTGCTATTGAGTTGTATCAGTTTTTTGTATACTTGAGATATTAACCCCCATCAGATATATGGTTTGCAAATATTTTCTCTCACTCTATAGGTTGCATATTCATTTTGTTGATTTTTCACTTTCCGTTTTAGTTTGATATAGTTCCACTCGTTTGTTTTTGCTTTTGTTACCTGTGATTTTGTTGTTATATCCAAAAAAATTGTTGCCAAAGCCAATGTCAAGGAGTTTTCCTCTGTTTTCTTCTAGGAGTTTTACAGTTTTGGGTTTCATATTTAAGTCTTTAATTTATTTTGAGTTAATTTATGTGGGTGATGTAAGGTAGAAGTTCAGTTTCATTCTCTTGTATATGGATATCCAGTTTCCCAGTACCGCTTATTGAAGAGACTGTCCTTTTCCCATTGTATGTTTTTGGTGCTCTTGTCAGAGATTAGTTGACCATATATGTGTGGGTTTATTTCTGGGCTCTGTTCTGTTCCATTGGTCTATGTGTCTGTTTTTATTCTGGTATCATACTGTTTTGATTAATATTGCTTTGTAATATAGTTTGAAATCTGGAAGCATAATGCCTCCAGCTTTGTTCTTCTTTCTCAAGATTGCACTGGCTATTTGGGGTCTTTTGTGGTTTCATACAAATTTTAGGATTTTTTCTTCTTTTTTTTGTGAAAAATGCCATTGGAAACTTGACAGGGGTTGCACTGAATCTGTAGATTGCTTTGGATAGTATGCACAGTTTAACAATATTAATTCTCCCAATCCAAGAACGTGTTAATATCTTTCCATTTATTTATGCCCTCTTCAATTTCTTTCATCAGTGTCTTATAGTTTTTATTGTACAGGTCTTTTACCTCTTTGGTTGAATTTATTCCTAAGTATGTTTTCTGATGCAGTTGTAAATGAGATTTCTTTCTTAATTTCCAGATAGTTTGTTGTTAGTATATGTAAATGCAACTGATTTTATTTCCTGAAACTTTACTGAATTCATTCATTCATTCATTCATTTATTTAAATAATTATTTAAATTTAAATAATTATTTAAATTTATTTAAATAAATTTATTTATTTATTAAAGGCTATTTCTTAGCCTTTAAAAAGCAGTTTATACTTTATATTGAACATATTAATTAAAATAAGTATTTTATTTACAGCTAAATAGATGAAGTGCTAAAATGTAAACCATAAAGCATGTGAAATGAGTAGGCTTTTTGCAGAAGAAAAGAGTGTTTTGGTAATGAGAAAATAAAGTAATATAAACAGGCACTTTTCTCCAGTAGATCTAAAACACTTCCCCAGGTCATGATTAGTAACTAATAAACTTTATCAAACTACCTCACCTTAAAAACAAACTAAATCAGTCTTCTAAAATAGCAGATATGTGAACTTTTGTACAAGTTGCTCCAGTTATGACTTCTAAAATGTGAAAATGACACTCATATCACGCTTACTAAATTCTTACCTTTGATAAGAATTCTGCATATGCATTTGTACATTTGAACTAAATACATATAATTATATATACTATCTGATTATAATTAGACACCAATTCATTGATATGTAGTATTAACACATATAATATTAACATATATATTTATGTCAAAAATAATTTGTAGTTCTTTTAATTTTTTAACATCTTTATTAGAGTATAATTGTTTTACAATGGTGTGTCAGTTTCTGCTTTATAACAAAGTGAATCAGTTATACATATACATATGTCCCCATATCTATTCCCTTTTGCATCTCCCTCCCTCCGACCCTCCCTAACCCACCCCTCTAGGTGGTCACAAAGCACCGAGCTGATCTCCCTGTGCTATGTGGCTGCTTCCCACTAGCTATCTGTTTTACGTTTTGTAGTGTATATATGTCCATGCCACTCTCTCACTTTGTCCCAGCTTACCCTTCTCCATCACCGTATCCTCAAGTCCATTCTCTAGTAGGTTTGCATCTTTATTCCCATCTTGCCCCTAGGTTCTTCTGACCATTTTCTTTTTTTTCTTTGTTTTTTTTTTAGATTCCATATATATGTGTTAGCATACGGTATTTGTTTTTCTCTTTCTGACTTACTTCACTTTGTATGACAGTCTCTAGGTCCATCCACCTCACTACAAATAACTCAGTTTTGTTCCTTTTTATGGCTGAGTAATATTCCACTGTATATATGTGCCACATATTCTTTACCCATTCACCTGTCGATGGACACTTCAATTGCTTCCATGTCCTGGCTATTGTAAATAGAGCTGCAATGAACATTTTGGTACATGACTCTTTTTGAATTATGGTTTCCTCAGGGTATATGCCCAGTAGTGGGATTGCTGGGTCGCATGGTAGTTCTATTTTTAGTTTTTTAAGGAAACTCCATACTGTTCTCCATAGTGGCTGTATCAATTTACATTCCCACCAACAGTGCAAGAGGGTTTCCTTTTCTCCACACCCTCTCCAGCATTTATTGTTTGTAGATTTTTTGATGATGGCCATTCTGACTAGTGAGAGATGATATCTTATTGTAGTTTTGATTTGCATTTCTGTAATGATTACTGATGTTGAGCATTCTTTCATGTGTTTGTTGGCAATCTGTATATCTTCTTTGGGGAAATGTCTATTTAGGTCTTCTGCCCCTTTTTGGATTGGGTTTTTTGTTTTTTTGATATTGAGCTGCATGAGTTGCTTGTATGTTTTGGAGATTAATCCTCTGTCAGTTTCTTCATTTGCAAATATTTTCTCCCATTCTGAGGGTTATCTTTTTGTCTTATTTATGGTTTTCTTTGCTGTGCAAAAGCTTTTAAGTTTCATTAGGTCCCATCTGTTTATTTTTGTTTTTATTACCATTTCTCTAGGAGGTGGGTCAAAAAGGATCTTGCTGTGATTTATGTCATAGATTGTTTTGCCTATGTTTTCCTCTAAGAGTTTGATGGTGCCTGGCCTTACATTTAGGTCTTTAATCCATTTTGAGTTCATTTTTGTGTATGGTGTTAGGGGGTGTTCTAATTCCATTCTTTTACATGTTGCTGTCCAGTTTTCCCAGCACCACTTATTGAAGAGGCTGTCTTTTCTCCACTGTATATTCTTGCCTCCTTTATAAAAGATAAGGTGACCATATGTGTGTGGGTTTATCTCTGGGCTTTCTATCCTGTTCCATTGATCTGTATTTTTGTTTTTGTGCCAGTACCATACTGTCTTGATTACTGTAGCTTTGTAGTATAGTCTGAAGTCAGGGAGCCTGATTCCTCCAGCTCTGTTTTTCTTTCTCAAGATTGCTTTGGCTATTCGGGGTCTTTTGTGTTTCCATACAAATGGTGAAATTTTTTGTTCAAGTTCTGTGAAAAATGCCAGTGGTAGTTTGGTAGGGATTGCACTGAATCTGTAGATTGCTTTGGATAGTAGAGTCATTTCCACAATATTGATTCTTCCAATCCAAAAACATGGTATATCTCTCCATCTACTTGTATCATCTTTAATTCCTTTCATCAGTGTCTTATAATTTTCTGCATGCAGTTCTTTTGTCTCCTTAGGTACGTTTATTCCTAGATATTTTATTCTTTTTGTTGCAATGGTAAATGGGAGTGTTTTCTTAATTTCACTTTCAGATTTTTCATCATTAGTGTATAAGAATGCAAGAGATTTCTGTGCATTAATTTTGTATCCTGTTACTTTACCAAATTCATTGATTAGCTCTAGTAGCTTTCTGGTAGAATCTTTAGGATTCTCTATATATAGTATCATGTCATCTGCAAACAGTGACAGCTTACTTCTTCTTTTCCAAATTGGATTCCTTTTATTTCTTTTTCTTCTCTGACTGCTGTGGCTAAAACTTCCACAACTATGTTGAATAATAGTGGTGATAGTGGGCAACCTTGTTTTGTCCCTGATCTTAGTGGAAATGGTTTCAGTTTTTCACCTTTGAGGATGATGTTGGCTGTGGGCTTTTCATATATGGCCTTTATTATATTGAGGAAAGTTCCCTCTATGCCTACTTTCTGGAGGGTTTTTATCATAAATTGGTGTCGAATTTTGTCGAAAGCTTTGTCTGCATCTATTGAGATGATCATATGCTTTTTCTCCTTCAGTTTGTTAATATGGTGTATCACATTGATTGATTTGCATATATTGAAGAATTGTTGCATTCCTGGGATAAACTCCACTTGATCGTAGTGTATGATCCTTTTAATGGGCTGTTGGATTCTGTTTGCTATTACTTTGTTGAGGATTTTTGCATCTATGTTCATCGGAAATATTGGCCTGTAGTTTTCTTTCTTTGTGACATCTTTATCTGGTTTTGGTATCAGAGTGATGGTGGCCTCGTAGAATGCGTTTGGGAGTGTTCCTCCCTCTGCTATATTTTGGAAGAGTTTGAGAACGATAGGTGTTAGCTCTTCTCTAAATGTTTGATAGAATTCGCCTGTGAAGCTAGCTGGTCCTGGGCTTTTGTTTGTTGGAAGCTTTTTAATCACAGTTTCAATTTCAGTGCGTGTGATTGGTCTATTCACATTTTCTGTGTTTTCGTGGTTCAGTCTCAGAAGTTGTGCATTTCTAAGAATTCGTCCATTTCTTCCAGGTTGTCCATTTTATTGGCATATAGTTGCTTGTAGTAATCTCTCATGATCCTTTGTATTTCTGCAGTGTCACTTGTTACTCCTCCTTTTTCATTTCTAATTCTATTGATTTGAGTCTTCTCCCTTTTTTTCGTGATAAGTCTGGCTAATGCTTTATCAATTTTGTTTATCTTCTCAAAGAACCAGCTTTTAGTTTTATTGATCTTTGCTATCATTTCCTTCATTTCTTTTTCATTTATTTCTGATCTGATGTTTATGATTTCTTTCGTTCTGCTAACTTTGGGGGTTTTTTGTTCTTCTTTCTCTAATTGCTTTAGGTGTAAGGTTAGGTTGTTTGTTTGAGAGGGTTCTTGTTTCTTGAGGTAGGATTGTGTTGCTATAAACTTCCCTCTTAGAACTGCTTTTGCCGCATCCCATAGGTTTTGGGTCATTGTGTTTTCATTGTCATTTGTTTCTAGGCATTTTTTTGATTTCTTCTTTGATTTCTTCAGTGATATCTTGGTTATTAAGTAGTGTGTTGTTTAGACTCCATGTGTTTGTATTTCTTACAGATATTTTTCCTGTAATTAATATCTAGTCTCATAGCGTTGTGGTTGGAAAAGATACTTGATATGATTTCAATTTTCTTAAATTTACCAAGGCTTGATTTGTGACCCAAGATATGATCTATCCTGGGGAATGTTCCATGAGCACTTGAGACGAATATGTATTCTGTTGTTTTTGGATGGAATGTCCTATAAATATCAATTAAGTCCATCTTGTTTAATGTATCATTTAAAGCTTGTGTTTCCTTGTTTATTTTCATTTTGGATGTTCTGTCCATTGGTGAAAGTGGGGTGTTGAAGTCCCCTACTATGGTTGTATTACTGTCGATTTCCCCTTTTATGGCTGTTAGTATTTGCCTCATGTATTGAGGTGCTCCTATGTTGGGTGCCTAAATATTTACAATTGTTATATCTTTTTCTTGGATTGATCCCTTGATCATTATGTAGTGTCCCTCTTTGTCTTTTGTAATAGTCTTTTTTTTTTTTTTGTGGTACGCAGGCCTCTCACTGTTGTGGCCTGTCCTGTTGTGGAGCACTTGCTCTGGACGCACAGGCTCAACCGCCATGCCTCACGGGCCCAGCTGCTCTATGGCATGTGGGATCTTCCCAGACTGGGGCACTAACCCATGTCCCCTGCATCGGCAGGCAGACTGTCAACCACTGCGCCACCAGGGAAGCCCATAATCTTTGTTTCAAAGTCTCTTTTATCTGATATGAGAATTGCTACTCCAGCTTTCTTTTGATTTCCATTTGCATGGAATATCTTTTTCCATCCCCTCACTTTCAGTCTGTTTGTGTCCCTAGGTCTGAAATGGATCTCTTGTAGACAGCATATGTACAGGTCTTGTTTTTGTATCCATTCAGCCAGTCTATGTCTTTTGGTTGGAGCATTTAGTCCATTTACATTTAAGGTAGTTATCGATATGTATGTTCCTATTACCATTTTCTTAATTGTTTTGAGTTTATTATTGTAGGTCTTTTCCTTCTCTTGTGTTTCCTGCCTAGAGAAGTTCCTTTAGCATTTGTTGTAAAGCTGGTTTGGTGGTGCTGATTTCTCTTAGCTTTTGTTTGTCTGTAAAGCTTTTAATTTCTCCATCAAATCTGAATGAGATCCTTGCTGAGTAGAGTAATCTTGGTTGTAGGTTTTTCTCTTTCATCACTTTAAATATGTCCTGCCACCCGCTTCTGGCTTGCAGATAATTTGTAGTTTTAACATAGTCCTTTGAGACTATATAGCTGGTGATATAGTGGTGTCCTGACATTGTGATGATTCTAGGTAAACCAACTCTGATACATTTCACGTAGTTTTGTTTGAATACACAAACTATATAAATTGAATGTTGCGTTAGTCAGGTGTCAGTGCAGGGAACAGATACCACTCTAGTTTTTCCAATCGGAATTAAAAGTAAAGACAAGATCTACTATAGGAAATTACAAAATTGTAGAAAGAGCTAAAGAGTAGAAATTAGGGGCTGGCACCAGATGTTTGCATTTGTTGTCTTACCACTGAGGCTGTGAGCAAGAGTTCTGGAAAATTCTGGGCAGGAAGGGAAGGAAGGAACTTGTACCTCCATGTCCTGAAAAGGGAGGGTCCCAGGTGTGGAGCAGAGCAGATAGGGTGAGAAGGAGAGGCCTGTGTTTGCCTGTCAGAGACTCAGCCCAGGATGATTGTACCAGGTACTTCTGGTGTGTGTGTGTGTGTGTGTGTGTGTGTGTGTGTGTGTACACCCCAGAGAAAGTTATGTAAGGTCTTCACCCTTAAGGAATTGATTGTATGGAGGCATGACAATTACATGTAAGAAACAACTTAAGGAACTTCCCTCGTGGTCCAATGGTTAAGACTGCGCCTTCCAATGAAGGGGGCGTGGGTTCGATCCCTGGTTGGGGAACTAAGATTCCACATGCTGTGCGGCCAAAAACACAAGAAAACCAGAAAAACTTAAGAACAATGACGTAGAAATAGAATTTTAAATCTAGAAGGAATTTTAGAAATAATATACCCGAATCCCCTGTCTTCACAGATGAAACAATCACTGAAGTGACTGAAGTAACTCGCCTGGGCCGAGAACAATTTGAGTATGGAAAAATCTTTCAAAGACCAACCAACTGGTCTTGATATTATAAAGGATCATTTATTTTGACAACAGTTAATATCCATGCAATCAATGTATTGTAGTGTGTTTCTGCAAAAATAGTTACAACAATGAAATCTGATTATAAAAATACAACAGAATATGTGTTATTTCTGATTTTTTGAAACTACGAGCTGTTCAGATTATACAAGTATAACCACGGTGCTACTAAATTGGGCACCCTCTAGTGTTCTGGGTTATCTTAAAGTAAAGGCAGTAGTCTTCAATTTAAGTATATTTCATTAATTCTAAGATATCTATGTTGTCTCCATTTTAATATCTCTGCAATCTGGACGTGTCTTACTATCTATGGCATCTTAGATTTGATTATCGACAATAATTATATTAAGGAGAGCCTACTGAAGTGGTTCTCAAAGCAGCTGTGACTCAGAATTACCCGAAATAACTTTTCAAAAATAAAAGTTTCTAGGCTTTCAGTCAGACTTATTGAATTAGCAGTCATTGAACTAGATTGTAAATATGATAGTAGGATGGCAGCAATACTTGACAACTTTTTATCTGTTCACACTTTCTGGGAAGTAGTGGTAAATTCTATTTAGGCTTGAAAAATTTTGTGTCATCAGTCAACATGCCCTTGTTATGCCTTTTGGTACAAATGAGGAAATAATGTGCCCAAGGTCCATATCTAGTTCATATTCACATGTCCACGAGAAGTCCATTGGGCCAAGTGGAAAAGGAAGTGCTCTGTTCTGCACTTTTGAAGATATTAATTATTCAGTAACAACTTGAGCATTTTCCAGAACAGTGCTGTGCATTATTCTATGTGCTGTATGGGACACAGAGAAGTACAATATACACCTGTAGATTCTTTCAAATTCTCTAAAGATGTAAAATTGAGAAATAGCATTATCTGTGTGGTTATATTCTTTGATGTATGCATGTCAAAGCAATATCAGAAAATTCTAGTTTCAATGTAGTATGAGGAAAAAGCATGGACTTTAGGATTCACAGAACCTTGATGCCAGCACTTAGCTCTTTCATGGGTTAAGTGTCTGTGACCTTGAGCAAGTGGCTTCTTTTTGGGTGTTGTTTGGAAAATAGAGAAGATTGTATCTATTCACAGAGATTTTGTGAGGGTTAAATGACATCATGTACAGAAAGGACTTAGAAAATTTCCTTGTTCATAGGAAGCAATCAGTAAATGGTCGTCATTAATATAATTTCCTTCCAATACTGAAATATAAAGTAAAAACCTGTAAGTCATACTTAATTCACATTATAAGTTAATGTATTAACATAATACATATACAGAACTTGAAATTAGATCAACCCTAGAACCAGAGACATTTGATTTTATTTACTTTTTCTCCTTTGAGTTGTGTTGTAAGGCTTTAGATGGTTTATGGAAAAGCTGGGGATTACACTATAGCTTTTTTTAAACCCAGGATTCTGTGTGTCATCAAGGTGTTCAATAAAATAAAGACATGAACAAAAATTCATTTCTTATTTACAATGTGAAATTATTAAACATTTGATGCACTTTCTTCCCTATTCTTTTGCACTGTATTATTCTCTTATTTAAATTGATGATCACAGTATTTTTTTTTTTTTTTTTACTAAGGAGCACCATTTGATTTATACCACCACATTCTACCTCTCCCTAAATATTGTTATTAGCAACTAAATATTATTTTACTTTCTTGAGCATTTGGGAATGCCTAAAATCTGTTCTCTGTTACTCTAACAGCTACTGCTTTTTTCAGGTGTTTGTTTTTTTCCTAGTTTATCTGCTTATAAAATGCTTTAAGCAAACTTCAAAAGTTACCCCCTTGTCATGTGTCTATGTTCTTCTAATTCCCTCCATCTGGGTTTCAGAGTTGGTGGTGGTCTGAAGCGCTTGGTGAGGCAGGTGAAGACATGTTGTACCTTCAGCCTCACCTTCCTGGTCTCTGTGATTGCTGATGGCTATGATTCCGAGCAGGGACAGGAGTCCCTGGCGAATACAAAACGGTGCTTTCAGGTATGAGGTAGAAGAAGGAATATCTTTGTTCGGTGACGGACAAAGCCTCCCTGGGGGTTCTGATGAGCATTCTTCCTTTTCCCTTCGTTGAGAATCACTGATGCAGAAAAAAGAAAGAGGAACAAGTCCTTCCGCTACCTCAGTTGTGATTTCAGCTTTGGAACGGTGGCTGGAAGGCAGAGTTTGACAGGTACTCTGTTGGCCTCTGATAGGGAAACCCAGCTCCCTTGTAATTTGGACACATTATGATGCGAACTTTTCCAACCATTTACTTGATCTTGTGCACACTTGGCCGTGTGTTTTGATTTATATATAATTATGTTTTTGTTTAATGTAATGCTGTCTTTAGTACTTTCAGCTGATTCTAACCAAAATACTGAAACACTTTATAAACTCAAATGGAAAGTGCAAACGTCATCTTGTCAAAAACCAGACATCTGACAAATCTAGCCGCCTCTGTGTCTATAATCTAATTTTCATGTTCTTTTAGTAAACTTTAGAAACTGTTTGACAAAACTTGCCTTTTAATTTCTTGATGGTTAAACTCAACAGGGAACAAAGTAGTTACACAGTTATTTGTCAGTGACACACCGTGGCCACTGTATTCTCTTTGCCATCTGCCCACATTTCAACTAGGGGCTTCTAAGCTGAAGTAACTAGTTATCTTACATAAGCCCAGAGGAGCTATGATGAACTTCATAAACTAAGCAGAGCAGTGATTACCCACAGCACTTTATCTGTAACGGTGCTCTTCATCAGGCCGAGTGGTGCTTCTTGTAGCAGAGACCAGAACCCCAGAAAACAGGTCTCAGAGCCAGCAGGATAAGGAGCCTGTGCTGTTTTCTAGTTATTTTTTTTTCTGTCACCTTTCACTATCCTCTCTTCATTTTTTGCCCCCAAATCAGTCATACTTAAAGTTAAATGTTAGTTTTACATTATATTCCAGGACCAAAAATGAGTGATATTACACTTGTCTTCTATTTTGGGGTATTCTAGCATGGCTGTATTTTATTACGGATGCCCATCGAGATCTTCATTATAATAACATTAATTATAACAACCACAGTGATTCCCGTTTATTGACGTTGATTACGTGCTGAATTCTCTACTGAACATTTTATTTAGTTCTAAGATGATTCTGTGGATGCGTTTTATTATGAGCGCTGTTTCACAGACGAAAAAACTGAGGTGTTAAGAGGTTAAACGTGAAATGACATTTGGCAAAAACCAAATACCATTTCCTCTCCTTTGAGACCTGACACTTTTGTTTGGCGGTTACTCATATAATTGAGGAAACGCCGAAAACGTGCGCATAGTGTGTACATTGTGAAGTTTATAGAGTATCCAAGTATTTTCTGAAATCATTATATGAATAGCCCTAAAATGGAAATTCTGACTAATAATTATCAGCTACATTTAGCTCAGTTCTCTTCGACACGTTGATTGCGCTAAAATACCGAGTATAGCTATACCGAGTATAGCTACCCTTAGATACAAGAGGTGTAAGACAGTCTCGTTTGTCTTCTTATGGGTGGAACAGACACATAAACTGTAACACAGATCAGATTGTGATGGTTGGTTGCTGTAATTTAGGGGGGAAATTGCAGTGGGAGCAGAGAGAATATGATGATCGATTTTTACTGTCAGGATTGGGGAAAGCTGTAGAGTTGTCACTCTGTCTCTGGATTTAACTGATCTTGTTGAAACTTGCGATTTTAAATTAGTTCAAATTGCCATGACTACATAATGTTCCAACAAAGTCGATGTTGAATGCTGTCTGTGCACTGTGATACATAGACCTTACTGAGTTATGGCAAAGAAGAATACTTTTAGGGTGCCTGTGTGTCGGGGAGCTATTTGAATTTTTTGTGAGAATGCGGTTACCTCCGCTTTTATTTTTGAAATTGATTAGATTGCATTTTTGAAAAGTATGCACATAATTGTTTCTCCATATTAATTTGTGGTTTCTTGTGGCATGAATTGGTGCCTTTATTGAGTATAATAAACATCTTTATTGAGTATAATTGCTTTACAATGTTGTGTTAGTTTCTGCTGTATAACGAAATGAATCAGTTATATGTATACAAATATCCCCATTGGTGCCTACTTCTGAAAATATGGTTTCTAGATGAGTACCCAAAGTAGAGATAGGTGCTTTCATTGTATCCATTTTGTATATTGTTGTATATATAAAGCTATAGTTTTTTTTATTATTATCTTAAAGGCACTAATCATGTCTTAGTCTCTTTTTTTTAATCACCTGGTATTTAACAAAGCACCTGGTTGATAGAAGGTGATCATTTGATCACTGTATGTTTGTGAATGAATATTAAAATATGGTGTTATCACCGTAGGTTCAGGCTTCATTGTATATTTCTTGCTTTCAGGCCAGGCTTCGCATCCTTCACAACACACGCAGTGTTTTTTTCCTTCTAAAATTTAACTGCGTCAGTCACTCCACTACTTAAAACTCCTGTCTGGTTTCTCATTACTTGAAAGATGAAGTCCAATTTTATGCATGGCTTACTGCCCACTTCACGATGTGACCTTGCTCAGCTTAGCCTCAAACTTCTCAAGGGACCTATTCCCCCTTAAAGATTTAGCCATTTCATTTGTGTGTCCTCCACCCTCAGTGGAAGTGCCCTTTCCTTTTCCCCGATTAAAGTGCTTATCACCTTATTGTAAATATTCATTCACTTGTATGACTCTTTGGAACAACTTGAAGATGATTTCTGCCTTGATATATTTATATTGTTCATCTTTTAAATACCAGAGTTTGACCGATAATAGATCAAAAAATGCTTGTCTAATGATTGTGTACTGTCCTCAGTATTCCGCAGAAAGTCAGACATTAATTCTAACATTTAGTATACTATTTTATAAGTGGTTTTGACTGTTGTATATACACAACTTTAATTTCATACTGACACAGTCTGTATAGGTAGTTAATAAAAGTAACTATTAGTTTCCTTTGCTACTGGTACAAATTACCACAAACTTAAAGGCTTAAAACAACACAAATTTATTGTCTTACAGTTCTGGAAGTCAGAAGTCTGAAATAGGTCTCAGAGACTAAAGTGCTGGCAGGGATGCTTTCCTTTTGGAGGCAGAAGAATCTGGAGGGGAGAATCTCTTCCTTGCCTTCTCCAGCTTCTGGAGGCTGCCTGCATTTCTCAGCTTGTGGCTCCCTTCCAGCAACTTATCTCTTTGACATCTGTTTCTAGCCTTCTGTCTCCTTCTCTGACTCCCTTGCATCTCTTCCTCCCTTATAAGGACCCTTGTGATTACATTGGTCTCACTGGGATAATCCAGGATAATCTATCTCAAGATCCTTAATCACACCTGCAAAGTCCCTTTTGCTCTGTAAGGCAGTGAGGATTAGAACATGGACATCTTTGAGAGGAGGCATTATTCTGCTTGTCACACTGATTAAACTCTCTTAAAAACTTACTTGTTTTCCTAAACAGGCAACAGAGCAGAAATAGTAATTGACAGAAAGAAGAATAGATTAAGGGATGGGTTCTAAGCACCCACATGTGAAGTATTTACCTATTTATACCAAGATTTAGACATAGCAGTGGTTTATAATTTCTGTTAAGTACTCTTCATACTAGGCAGCCTTATAATTTCATATAATTAATGTATTACCTTTGAGTGAGCAGTATGATTTGCATTGGAGAAAGAACACGAGGTTAAAAGATCAAGCATATTAGGCTTTCAGTGTTAGGAGTAGCACATTCAGGCTGATGACAAAGTATTAAATATGAACTGTTAAAAGTAAAAAACATAAATTTTATCACAATACTTGGCCTTAAATGAATACAAATCAGCATAAGATATTGTAAGAGCTAAAATTTATATATAAAATTTAGCATGAAGATGTTTAGATATGGCAAACTTCACTTAAAGTTTCCATCAAGAAACTGGAAATCGGGGCTTCCCTGGTGGCGCAGTGGTTGGGAGTCCGCCTGCCTGCGGGGGACGCGAGTTTGTGCCCCGGTCCGGGAGGATCCCACATCCCACGGAGCGGTTGGGCCCGTGAGACATGGCCGCTGGGCCTGCACATTTGCGGCCTGTGCTCCGCGACGGGAGGGGCCACAGCAGTGAGAGCCCCGCATAATGCAAAAAAAAAAAAAAAAGAAACTGGAAACCTCTTGGGTGAAGAACAAGGCTATTTTTCTGGAGATTTTCTCTATGGGAAATATATTTATAGAACTTTCAAATAGAAGCTTTAATAGTTATGTTGCTTGAGCTTATCTATAGCTGCAGCAACTAAGCTCTTTGCTCTCAAAATATATGGTGCACAAAATGCTATAGAGTGTTAAACATTTGGTACTAAAAAATGTAGCTCTCCACTCAAATTACCTCAAACCATAAATATTTTTATCTCATATATTATGCCCTTTTTACTATACAGGCACATAGCTGTATGAAGCTACTTCTGCATTTTCTAAAATATGAATCTAAGGGAATTGGATTAGCCACTGTTTATCTGCAGTGGATGAAGTTGACATTAAACTGTTACAAAGAATAAGTGAAGAGATATGCCATGCTTTTGGATGAAAGGCTTAACATTGTAAAAGTGTTCTGAAATATTTTACTGTTTGTAACTTTCAGTGTTATATGGCCTTCCATGTGCTTGCCTTTTAGTTTTTAAAATTTTTAACAGACATGTTGATAGCATTTATTCTTTTCTTTTTAATTAGAGTATAGTTGCTTTACAATATTGTGTTAGTTTATACTGTACAGCAAAATGAATCAGCTATACATATACATATATCCCCTCTTTTTGGATTTCCTTCTCATTTAGGTCACCACAGAGCATTGAGTAGAGTTCCCTGTGCTATACAGTAAGTTCTCATTAGTTATCTATTTTATACATAGTGTCAATAGTGTATACATGTCAATCCCCATCTCCCAATTCATACCACCCCCTCCTTCCCCCTTGGTATCCATACGTTTGTTCTCTGCATCTGTGTCTCTGTTAGATCTACCATTGTCTTGTTTTGTTTTTTTTTTTTGGCTGCGTTGGGTCTTCGCTGCAGCTTCCGGGCTTTCTCTAGTTGCGGTGAGCGGGGGCTACACTTCGTTGGGATGTGCGGACTTCTCATTGCGGTGGCTTCTCTTGTTGTGGAGCATGGGCTCTAGGCACGCGGGCCTCAGTAGTTGCAGTGCGCAGGCTCAGTGGTTGCAGCATGCTGGCTCTGGAGCGCACGGGCTTCAGTAGTTGCAGCGCATGGCTCAGTAGTTGTGGCACACGGGCTTAGTTGCTCTGCAGCATGTGGGATTTTCCCGGACCAGGGCTCGAGCCCGTGTCCCCTGCATTGGCAGGCGGATTCTTAACCACTGCACCACCAGGGAAGTCCCTAGATCTCTACCATTGTTACAGAATTCAGCTGCAAGGTTGATAGCTACGCTTCCTAAAAAAAAAGGTGCCTTGGAGGATGTTGATTGGATTTGCACCATTTTTCGTTTTCCCATCTTTAGGCAGTTACAAGTGACTAGGCTTTCTTAAGGTCGGTATTTCAAAGCAGCTAATATTCAAAGGCATGTTTCTAAAGAAAACTGAACTTAAGCATTGCTCAAATAAATTGGAATGTGTTTTTTTAATGGTCAAATTAATAGAGATGCTTATTTGCTTTAGTCTTTATCAGTTGTAAGTTTCCAGTAGTTCCCAGGAAATTTTAATAGACTATGCACAGCTTCAAGAGGAAAGCTTGACTGTGAAAATTCAGTAGGTGGAAGTTGTCTTTTGAAAGAACAGTTCAGCATCATTTTAATTATTGGATAAAGCAGAGTGATAAAAAGTTTATGAAATTAGTAAATTGGGGTGTGATGGAAAATTGTGCAGATTTTCTTTTTGCCATGTTAGTTTAGCTTTTTTGAATGTCTTCTAGGCTAACATCATTTCCCCCAAATTACGATAATTGCAGATATATTTTCTCTACAATTGTTTAGAAAAGATTTTTTAAAACAGGTTTATAAATGATTTGTAGCACAAGTGGAGACCCTTAGGCAGCCCTCTGCCAGCAACCAGAAAGAGTTAAGGTATCTTCCAGTAGTTCACAGGGAATAGTAGCAACTTCTCACTGATTAGGTCAGGACCTCTAACAGCCTGCTCAGTTTTATAGAGGAATTAGCTGCTACTGGTGAGTTAGCTATTCTCTGAGAGTCTGTTATCCACTGGAGAACTTTTAACTTTTTAGTGTATCAAATATGAAAAGTTGCATGTTGGTGTTTTGTGGAAGAGTTAGAAATAACCCCACATTTTTTACTGACTGTAATGAGAATATAACTTCAAGGAATTTACCCCAAGGGAATAATATTCCTGTTGGACTTAAGGAATGTGTATACTTTCGCCAACTGAAGTAGAGTTTAAAAAAATTATTTTAAAAAACCTTTTCAAAAAAAAAAAACTTTTTCATTTGTTTTGAAATAATTTCAGACTTACAGAAACATTAAAAAATTACAAAGAACTTTAATATTCCTTTTGCTCAGATTTCCCATTTGTTACCTTTTTTTTGCCAAATTTGCCTTATAATTCTCTCTTTATATATTTTAAAATATTTTAATGAAATTTTTGAACTATTTGAGAGCAAGTTGCAGATGTGATGCTCTACTACCCAATTAATACTTGTGTGTTTTTCCTAGAAACAGACACCACTATAGAACAGAAGTGCTAGCATCAAAATCAGAAAATTAACATTGATCTATTATTACCATTTAATCCACAGACTTCACTCAGATTTCATCCATGATCTCCATAACACCCTTCATAGGTCCAGGATCCATATCCGATGTCTCTCTAGTCTCCTTCAATCTGGAGTAGTTCCTTAATCTTTTCTTCTCTTTTATTACCTTCACAGTTTTACAAAGCATCGTTCACTTTTTGAAGAGGCCAGTTATTCTGTAGGATGTCTCTCAATTTGGGTTCGACTGATATTTCCTCATGATTAGATTCAATTTATGCATTTTTGGAAGGAATACCACAGACATGTGTCCTTCATCATATCCAGAGGCACAAGATGTTGATTTGTCCCATAGCTGGTGATGCTGACTTTTATCACTTGGTTGAGGTAGTGCCTGCCAGGTTTCTCCAGGGTAAAGTTAGTAAGAATTTTGTACTTGTCAATTAATCATAAATATATTGTGAGGAGATAACTTTTCAGACTTTTACCCATTAGCATTCATTGATGATTCTTACCAGAATCCATTATTACTGTAATGGCTGTGAAATGGTAATTTTTTTTTATTCCATCATTCTATCTTCAGGAATTAGTTGGCATTCTGTATCAAGTAGAGCTATATTCTATCTATCTATCTATCTATCTATCTATCTATCTATCTATCTATATCATCTATCTATCTAATCTTTCTGTTTTTCTACCAGTGTGAATTCATGGATTTCTATTTTGTGCAATGGGCTATAATCTGTTACTGACATTATTATTTTGGAGGTTGGCTTGTCTCAGATTTGGCCATTACAACTCCTTCACACTGACTTCTCTCTCATTTTAGATGCCCCCATCATTCTTTGCATACTTTATTATGGCACAAAGGCATGTTTCAGGCTCATTCACCCTGCCCCAGCCTGGGAATCAGCCATTTCTTCAAGGAGACCCAGGTTCTTGTGGTGGTGAATGGTGTTCAGAAACCAAGACCTGGACATTTGGTGTGCTCATTGCTCCTGGGTGTCATAGCTTCTATGGATCTATAGGATCCATAGATCCTTCTATAGGATCTCTCAGCAGACAGACTTATAAAATATATGTATGTATGTGTTGTCTTAGTCAATTCAGGCTATTATGACAGAATACCACTGACTGGATGGCTTAAACAACAAACATTTATTTTTCAGAGTTCTGGAGGCTGGGAAGTCCAAGATCCAGGTGCTGGTAGATTTGGTGTCTGGAGAGAGCCCTCCTTCCGATTTGTTATATCCTCACATGGTGGATAGGGGTGTGTGTGTGGGAGAGAGAGAGAGAGAACTCTTCTGTTTTCTTAAGGGCACAAATCCCATCATGAGGACTTCACCCTCATGGCCTCATCTGAACTTAATAACCGACCAAAGGCCATATCTCCGAATAACATCCCTTTGGGGTTTAGGGCTTCAACATGTGAATTTTCAGGGGACACAATTCAGTCCATAGCATGTATACACATTTATATACATCTATTTCTGTGCCTATATATATTTTTCTTGTTTCTTAAAAACTATGAGTTTTTAATATTATTAAAGATATTTATTGATATTAAAACCATACATTCACACCGATACTTCCAATTCCAACCCAACACCGCAGATTATTCTATACTCCCATTTTAATTTGTTACTCCCTTTTTCATCAGTGGGAAACCTGTCTTTCCTTATCCTCAACTGTTTATATTCTCAAATATTGACATATTTGCTTAATCTCCATGTATGTAACAAACCTTCTAAATGAGTTGGGTGCTTTCTTAGTCCTCACCATGTAGTCTCCTGATCACACGTGATGCCTCTTCAGTCCCAGCCAGACTGGCCAAAGCTTCAGCCCCAATGAACATGTCACATATGCCAGCCACGTCAAGGGTCATTTTGGCAACTTCACATGGATTGGCAAATGCATAAGGAATGAGATACTATTGCTGTTTTCTGTGGCATGTTTATACTAGTTGCATTGAGATACTTAGTCTCACATTTTTAAAGTAAGTATAGAAACAACATGATGTCCTTGTCATAGAGTTTATTGCTTGCCTTCGCATTTTAATCTCATATTTAAAGGTTGTAAAGTTCAAATTAGAAACCCCTGTTAGAGTTTTTATTGATGAAATCTTCTTTTGAAGTTGTCATTAAAGAATCATATTATGTCTCTGTGTGAAGAGGTTTTGATTATATCACTGAGAATATTTTTTAGATGTAATTTTGTATGTTTTTTTCTCTCCTCTTTATGTGGTAAATGTAACTAGAAGTAATGAAAGTAACCATATTTAGTTCTGTGAAGTTCTCTGAAATTTTTCATTCTATAGATTTAAAAATATACAACATCTCACATTCTTTTTTAGATTGAATCTGCATTATTAAAATGTTTTGCAGTCTTTATATTAAATATTTTTTAGTTATCTGTTTGAAGCTTTTCAATTCACCATTGAGTCTCTGTTACCTTGTAGTGTGAGCCCGTGTAATACAGTATTATATACGGTATACTATATGAGTCAAATACATTAAGAAATATCTATCTCTCCTGCAGGTAATTTATTTACTGGATTAAAGAACATTCATTGCCTTTACCTTACGCTTATACACCTCAGTGTTTGTAAAAGGGGAAAAAAATCTTGCATTTTCATGCCTTAACAAGAGAAAGTAGATTGTTTTTATTTTATGACTTATGCTGTCTATAGTCTTCATGCTTTGATGAAAATATTAGGACAGAAGTGGGAACAGATTGTGTGAAGAATCTATAAGTTCTTTTAAAAATTTTCACTTCCACATATACTTAAAAGTACAGTACTAGATAATAGGGCAGTATGGTTCATAGCATGTTCTGGGTAAGTGGACCCACCGTGTAGGAGAGACTAGGCTGAGGAATGCCACCAGTCCCTGAGACAGATGCAGTGAATGGTGGCAAAATGCATGACAAGGAAAGGGACTCACGCATACAAGGTACTCATATTTACTGAATGGCATGGAATGGCAGGTGAGATTTGAGGCAATTAAATGTAAGTACGTTCTATTTTTTTACAGTTATTTGTGCTGATCTTTATGAGAGGCAGCATGCAAGGAATATACACAGGCATGATTTTCACTGCTTCCTCCACTTCTTGCTCTGTGTCCTTTACAGGCTAAGTCTTCAATCTCAGTTTACTTATCCGTAGAAGGAAGATGATAATACCAACCGTATGGTGTGTTTATGAGGATATAGAAAGTGTGTCCGACGCAAAAATAGTAGTTAGCCTTTTCTGCATCTTTACTTGTAAACAGTTTATGTCTTAATGACACCTTGTGAATTGCTCTCACTGTGCCATTTTCATTTTTATCTAAAAGTGGCTGTATATGCCCACACCACTGCCCTCCCCCCAGCCAAACTTCAGCTTCCCATATAGTGCTAGCCGAGTGCTGGTAACTCTGTCCTTGGTGTCATCCCTAATACTCTTCTCTGCCTCATCTATGACGTTTCATTTCTCTGGGTGGTTGTTGACATTCCTGCTGTGTCATGGTCATTGTTGTTTTGTCTGTTCAGGGCCACAGTCAGCTGCAGGAAACCCATGCCTCAGAACTTCTGGTTGTAGTGAAGCTTGCAGTCACAGTTCCTCCTGGTCCCAGGGCTGGAGAACCTCTTCTGGGCAGTTAGCACACTTACACCTTGGCCACAGTGCTTGCTCTGGGGGTGGCCAGACCAGGTAAAGCTCTTCTCTTCATGCTGTTTCACATGTGAGCCCATCCTCTTCTGTGACAGGGCTGGAAGAGGCCCCTGCAGCCAGAGGGAAGGAAGCCAAAGGTGGTATGAGATGGAGGGTCCCTGGTTTCAGCTGTCTGTAAGGCCAATTCTGTACTGACCCTTTCTTGTTCTCTTTATTTGCTTAAGCCAGTTTGCGTCGTGTTTGTGCCACTTTTCACCAGAGAATATGGGATTTGCCTGGAATCTTTCTCTCTCCCACTCCAGTTGACATCTTACTCATGTAATAGGCTCACTTCAAGCTAATTCAATTCTTCTAAAAAGTCTATTCTTAACCCTTAGACTGAACCAAGTTGCCTTTCTCTTTTCACAGTTTGCTCTCAGTACTGCTTTCTTAATACTTAACACATTATTTTGAAATTTCTATGTGCACAAGTCTATGTTTTCCACTATATTCTGTTCCTGGAATATAAATAGTCTGAGCCCTTAGTACCAATACCGATTCAGGCACACTGTAGATCCTCAATAATTGTTTGTTTAATTCACTGAACGACAAGGGAAGGATTTCCCTACTGCTAATTATATGTGAATAGTTCCTTAATAAAGATCTTTGGTAACAAGAATGCAGCATAAAATTCCCTTTGTTATCATTACAGCTGTTGCTTAACTCTGATCATTAGAGTAATGATGATCATTTAGAAAATTTAGAAAATGTACCAAAAATCTTCCTATAATCCTACCACCCATATGCTTGATAGACTTACGACATCTGTTTCCTCAGAGTTCTCAAGACTGAAAATTGCGTCGAAACAAAACCAACACTCAGATTGCTCATAATAATTTGTACACATTATTCCTTGCTTCTACAAATCAACTAGCAAATTCCATCAGTTGTAATTTCTAGGCCATCTTTTATAATTGATTGTTTAGAAGTATTTAGGAAAGCTGTTCAAAGCCCATTACAACGTCATTTCACTTTTACTCTCTTTGGGACACGCCCAGCATTAGCTTAGCTTAAGCTTGCTATGGGTATTCATTTGCCAGGGTTCCCCAGGAGCTGAGTTTGAGTCCAGCTCATTTTAAGCCACCAGGCTTTGGTTCACCTTGTTTTTGAATTAGAATCAGCAAGAATTTTCTCAGTTACGGAACAGAATTGTGGGGAGTAGTGTGGGAAGACAAGTTTGAGCAATCACACCCAGGGATGGAGCCACAGTGACCATATTAGAGGGAGGAGTGGGTGGAGAGAGAGCGGGGTGCTGTGCCTTAGCAGGCACCCAGATCAAATGGGACATAAAGGAATGCAGGATTCAAAACAGAAACAGCCATCTGTATGTATAATAAACATTTGGTAAGATGTGATTTCTCCATCTTCCTCCTGATGAGCTGGGGTACTAAACTGATGTAAGACAATAACACAACAAGAAAAGCCCTTGTAATGACCTCTTCCCTAAATTCAGGTAGTGATCCTTTGGTTATACCTGGAAAGAAGATGGGGCTCTAAGAAAGAAAAGATATTTTAGCATGTGTGTTTAGGTGAGGTGAGGGAGCAATGTAGACTCTTTGAAAAATGACCTCTTAAATTTAGAATTCACAAAATCCCATTTATTTAATTTTGAAGCAATGAAACTGCTAAATTAAACTCCATTTTCAGAATAGAAGGTGTTCAGCCTTTAAAGACATGTGCATTTCAGAGGGAGAAAGGAATGTCTTCCAACTTAAAGTGTAATTTTTGTCATCTCTTTATCCAGATTATAGAGTAAATTTTGTAATTTCTGGTTACAGAGTAAATCTGTCGTGAGATATAGCTACAGATACTATGAGAATGTTCTGTGTAAACTCAGATTCTCCACTGTCATATGCATTTGTCATAATTTTATTATGTTCACCAGGGTGCTCGCTACGGACAATAATGAATAAATTGTCCTGCTCAATTGTCTGGAGATGTAGAGTGAAATACCTTTAACCAATATGGCTCATTCTGTATGGGCTAAGTTTAGGTTTCCTCCTTTTCCATATGGGTATTTTGGGGAATACTTTATTGTGTAGATTACAAAATTAATCTAAAAATCTATTCATTCTGTTCAAGTTCTTTAGGACTCCCCCATTCTCTGAAGTTCTGTGGGTTCTTGGTCTATGGTGTTTCTGAGTTTGTCTTTGCATTTCACAGTTGTCTTAGGCCATTCAGGCTACTATAACAAGGATCCCATAGACTGGGTGGCTTATAAACAACAGAAATCTTTTTCTTGCAATTTGGGGGCTGTTAAGTCCAAGATCAGGGTGGTGGTAGATTCATTGTTTGCCATTTCCTGGTTCATAGGTGGCTGTCTTCTTACTGTAACCTCCCATGGCAGAAAGGGTGAGGGACCTCTCTGGAGTCTCCAAGGGCACTAATCTCATTCATGAGAGCCAGGCACTTGTGACCTAATCACCTCCCAAATATAACATCATGTTGAAGGATTAGGTTTCAACATATGAATTTGGAGGGGGCACCGACATTTAGTTTATAGCAAGTGTGATACGGTTTTCTTCCCCCATTTTTTCTGGTTTGCCCCAGATGTTTTCTTTTTTCTTTTTCCTTCTTCTTTTTAGGAGCAGTTATCCATAAATAGATTTAAAAAGTGTTTGGGGATCATTTAAATGGATAACTTTAATTTTATTTTACCAAGGATTTCTTGTGAAGAAAAATTGTTATAGACTTTCTTATCTGACAGAAGTATAAATGTCTGGGCGTGGAAGTCCTGGCAGATAGCACCACAGTTGTCAAGCCTTGAAGCCTTAGATGTGTGAGGTCAGACCAGAAGATCCCGAAAGCGCTGGGTTAACCCTGGATCGCTGTTTTATAAACACACCCCAGAAGTTCTGTCCCACATTAGGACCTTGGGTTTATTAATTGAGCTGTGGAACTGGAGTCTTCTTGTGATCAGATGAAAGTAAGATTTACTTTCAGTGATAGAGATTATGGAGGGGGAAGTTTGCTTTATCTTCTCTGGACTGTTGATTTCCATACTGACTTACTTTGAAGAGTAGGGTAAGACATTTATAAACATTTAACTTTGTTTGCTATGTTACCTGAAAGAAAAAATCTTCAAGCCTGAGGATGTCATAGATATGAAATATTAATGGTAACTTAAAACATCCAATATAAACTGTTAAAAGATATTGATTCTTTTTGATCAGATACTTCACTGACTTTATAGATTCTTACTGTGCAAATGTGGTTTTCCTGAATCTATGTGCTCTACTCATATACAGTTTTCTTTAGACATGGGCATGGGATAACAATTTAGGACTTAACGCAAGCATCATTAAAATTCGAGTATTTCTCTTTGACAGTCTGTCTTAATCTGCTTCAACTCTAGAAGGAGATGAAAGTAGTGGCTAATATATTTGGATATGATTTTTAAAGCACTTTTGTATAAATCATGTCATATGAAGCTCACAACTGCCTGGTAAGTAGTCTTGACAGATTTCTTTATCTCAGTTTTACAGATATGAAAATAGCTTTTGTCTGAGAGTTAAATATAATGCTAAAGATCACACAGCAGCTTTAGAGACAGAGTTGAGATTACAACACAGGATTCTTGCTTGGCTTGATTTTTTTCTTTCAATAAATGATGTTCCTCTACAATGGAGACTATTAATTTTATAGAAAGATATTAAATGTCACAATAAATTGCAACATAGGGCTTTTTTAAATAACCAATTTCCGTAAACATGGATAACTTGACTTGATTTATTGACATTTGATTAAAAGGGTGGTATAATCATTTTCACATTGGAGTTTTAGGAGGCAGTGTTCATGGCATGATCAGTTTTGAGGTTTGTAGTGAAAATGTGTTCCCTTGTTATGTATCAATAGTACCTCCCCACTCGATCTGGCTTTTAAGATTTTTACCTAATGAAAGAAGTGACCAGGGGATAGTGGCTAGAAGCTGCAGATGCAGGATTGTAGAATTCTGGTGTGACATCTGTAATTGCTCTGTAGTTTTAGAATTTCATTTTGAAATTTCATTTTGAAAACCCTTGAAAGGGTTAAGGCGGAAAATCTGAAATCTGTCCCTTGACCATTTCATTTGTTCATCTGTCGATCCCTTTAAGAAGCAGTTAATTTTTTTAATGTGATAATTCCTCCACTCAATTTAGTATTTTCTCTTAGGCTTATTTGTAAAAAAAAAAGGGATTTCCTTAGTTTCTTTTTAAAAGATTTTATTTTATTCAGATATAGTTGATTTACAATGTAGTGTTCATTTCTGCTGTACAGCAAAGCGATTCAGTTATACATACATACACACATATATATTCTTTTTTTTATATATATATTCTTTTTCATATTATTTTCCATTATGGTTTATCACAGGTATCGAATACAGTTCCCTGTGCTATATAGTAGGACCTTGCTGTTAATCCATTCTATATATATAGTTTGCATCTTCTTTATTTTAAATTTTTAAATTTAATTTTATTTATTTTTTTATACAGCCGGTTCTCATTAGTTATACATATTAGTGTATACATGTCAATCCCAATCTCGCAATTCATCCCACCACCACCTCCGCCACTTTCCCCCTTTGGTGTCCATATGTTTGTTCTCTACATCTGTGTCTCTATTTCTGCCCTGCATAGTTTGCATCTTCTAATTCCAAACTCTCAACCTATCCCTCCCCTTCCCACTCTCCCCCTTGGCAACCACATGTCTGTTCTCTATGTCTGTGAGTCTGTTTCGTAGGTAAGTTCATTTGTGTCATATTTTAGATTCCACATGTGAGTGATATCATGTGGTATTTGTCTTTCTCTTTCTGACTTACTTCACTTAATATGATAATCTTCTCAGTTTCTTATTTGGTATGAATGTATTCTCTTGAGACCATCTTTTCCAGTTATCAAATAGTTCCTCTTCAGAATATGTAAAACAATAATTAATATTTTAGGTTGCTCAGAATACTTTTAGATTACTATTAATTAAAATTTACAGCCATGAATATCATACTTATGGTTAGTGAGCCCTCCTCGAAAAGTCACATAATACCTCAGTTTTTTTTTGTTTGTTTGTTTTTTTTTTTTTGTTGTTGTTTTTTGCAGTACGCAGGCCTCTCACTGTTGTGGCCTCTCCCGTTGCGGAGCACAGGCTCTGGACGCGCAGGCTCAGCGGCCATGGCTCACGGGCCCAGCTGCTCCGCGGCATGTGGGATCTTCCCGGACCGGGGCACGAACCTGTGTCCCCTGCATCGGCAGGCGGACGCTCAACCACTGCGCCACCAGGGAAGGCCAATACCTCAGTTTTGAGAGCTGAATTTTTTATCACCAGACAGATAATTTAAACAAAATCAATACTTAAGAATATGTATCAAAATTTAATTGTCCCCAGACTTTTCAGTTTGCTTTATTTTTTCATTATTATAGTTTCTGATATATTCTGTATCATATACCTTTTATTAAGGTGAAAAATGGGACTGGAAAATGAGTATTGGCCATTAAACAATAAGAAATATTAGATTTTATGTCTTACGTACAGTTTTTGTAGAAACCGGCTTAACTTCTTGGGCACAGTGAAGTGGAACCGATTCTTCATTGGTCATAAGGTGAAAAAACCAAAACAGGACATTTACAGCCAGTAGCAAGAGGGAGCCTGCCAGTGGAGAGCTGGTATTTGAAGGTTTTTTTTCCAGCAGTCTGGAATACAGGTATCCCTAGTTAACTAAAGGTACTTTATCCACACCAAGGAACTGAATGGATTTGGATAGTCAAGGGTATTTGTCTTTTTTTTTTTAATAAACGTATTTATTTAATTTATTTATGACTGTGTTGGGTCTTCGTTGCTGTGCGCGGGCTTCCTCCAGTTGTGTCGAGCGGGGGCTGCTCTTCATTGCGGTGCGCGGCCTTCTCATTATGGTGGTTTCTCTTGTTGCGGAGCATGGGCTCTAGGTGTGTGGGCTTCAGTAGTTGTGGCATGCGAGCTCAGTAGTTGTGGCTCACTGGCTGTAGAGCGCAGGCTCAGTAGTTGTGGCGCGCGGGCTTAGTTGCTCCGCGGCTTGTGGGATCTTCCTGGACCAGGGCTCGAACCAGTGTCCCCTGCATTGGCAGGTGGATTCTTAACCACTGAGCAACCAGGGAAGCCCTGTCTTTTATGTTAATTTTTTTTTATTGAAGTATAGTTGATAGAAAATATAAGTTACAGACGTACAATATAGCGATTTGCAGTTTTAAAAGATTATACTCCATTTATAGTTATTATAAAATATCGGCTATATTCCCCGTATTGTACAATGTATCCTTGTAGCTTATTTATTTTATACATAGTAGTTTGTACCTCTTAATTCCTTACCCCTATCTTGCCCCTCCCCTCTTCCCTCTCCCCACTGGTAACTACTAGTTTGTTCTCTATCTGTGAGTCTGCTTCTTTTTAGTTATAGTCATTAGTTTGTTGTACTTTTTATACTCCATGTATAAGTGATATCATACAGTATTTGTCTTTTCTCTGTCTGACTTATTTCACTTAGCATGATACCTTCCAAGTCCATCCATGTTACTGCAAATGGCAATATTTTGTTCTTTTTTATGGCCAAGTAGTATTCTATTGTATATATGTACTAAATCTTCTTTATCCATTCATCTGTCGATGGACACTTAAGCTGCTTCCATACCTTGGCAATTGTAAACAGTGCTGCTATGAACATTGGGGTGCATGTATCTTTTTGAAATATTTTTTTTTGTTTTTTTTGGATATATGCCCAAGAGTGGAATTGCTGGATTATATGGTAGCTCTATTTTTAGCTTTTTGAGGAAGCTTCATACTGTTCTCCACAGTGGCTGCACCAATTTACATTCCCACCAACAGTGCATGAGGATTCCATTTTCTCCACATTCTCACCAACATTTGTTATTTATGTTCTTCATTCCGTGTGATCGTAAATGATGAACCTGTGAAAGAATATAAAGATGCATGCATATCTGCTCTTTTCCATCCATGACCTTTGATAATGGACATGACTATCAATATGAGTAAATGTCTTATGCCTCTTTGCATTTTTTTCCTCTAAGTTTAGGCATTTGTATATCATTTCTAAGCATACATCCACACATGTGCAAAAGCACACAAAATGCTAAGTTTGAGCAAATTGCTGTTACAATATTTCTTTCCTTCCTTTTTTAAAAATTTTTTTTATTGGAGTATAGTTGATTTACAATGTTTTGTTTGTTTCAGGTGTACAGAAGAGTGAATCAGTTATACATATACATATATTCACTCTTTTTAAATATTTATTTATTATTTTTTGTGGTACGCAGGCCTCTCACTGCTGTGGCCTCTCCCGCTGCAGAGCACAGGCTCCGGACGCTCAGGCTCAGTGGCCATGGCCCATGGGTCCAGCCGCTCCGCGGCATGTGGGATCTTCCCGAACCGGGGCATGAACCCGTGTCCCCTGCATCGGCAGGCGGACTCTCAACCACTGCGCCACTAGGGAAGCCCTAGTTGCTCTTTTTTTAGATTCTTTTCCCATATAGGCTATTGCAGAGTATTGAGTAGAGTTCCCTCTGCTATACAGTAAGTCCTTATTAGTTATCTATTTGACATATGGTACTGTGTATATGTCAATCCCAACCTTCCAATTTATCCCTCCCCTCACTGCCTGGTAACCATAAGTTTGTTTTCTACATCTGTGACTGTTGTGACATTTCTTGATACTCAAACTACGAATAGGGTTCTGATGTCTGTTACAGGCTTCATTCTTTTCTAGCAGGTGATTTTATGGTATGAAAACAGAGTGTGATGGTTTACTTTCTCACTGATGCTTAAGAATGAAAAACCAAAAAGCTTCTCATGCAAAGCTAGGATTGTCACCACTTGTGACTCCGTGTAATGGTAATCTGGACATGTGGTATGAGAGATTTTGTGATAGTTGGGTGATTCAGCAGTGGCAGTTTCCACAGTTAATTTATTCTTATCTCCAGGATGCATGGGGGTTTAGGCAGTGGGGCTCCCATCATCATTACTTCTCTGGAAGATAGCCACTAAAGACCAAAGCTGTAATGCTTGGAAATATGGGAGCCATAGGAAAAGTGTGATGAAGGTCTCAGTGACAACCTGTGACCTCCTATTTACCTCTCCCTCAGTCTGCCCTGTGGATGTTTGTGGCAAGCTTTGTTCCTTGGCAAAGACAAGGCAAAGACTTTTGTAATACTGCCTCATATGCTGTGTGACTCCATTTCAGAATGAACAAATGAGCTAATTCAGGGAACTGTGTCTCCAAAATTACTTTGGAAGAAAATTGTTTCTCACTTGTCTATTATAGTTTTGTTTCTGTTGTGTTCAGTTCCTGATTCTGTGCAGAGAGTGATTTAGCTTCTAAGAGTATTATTTTTCTTCATAAGAGTTAAATGAGACTATTATACACTAATTCCTTACTTGGTTGTTTTTCTAGAAAAGTCTAGTATAGATTCAGATCAGCAAACACCATACCAGTTTTCCAATACTTGTTATTATATATACCATTAAAAAAAGTAGGGGTAGAGCAGAAACATGCTGGAGAGGCACGTAATACATATGACAATTTCCCAGGTAAATTTTCAAATTTTTCTCCTTAACAGTCTGATTCGGTCGTTAACATCAGACCTTAGTGTAGAATGGTGCAAAACAGATATATGTTTGAGATCTATCTCTTGAGATGAAGCATTTATACTGTAATGTGTGAGCTTTGCTTGCTTTATTCCTTGCTCTCGCCCCCCACAAAAACCCTCCCAAACTATAATAAACAAACAGACAAACAGTATTGAAGCGCTCCATTAGTAAAGCCTGTATTTTAACATCCCCTGTAAGTTTTTATACCTCTAGAGAATACCAGGTATTAAAAACCAAGTTTTATATTATTTAATACTAAGTACTAAATACTTGCTTCCTGACTTTATTTTTATGGCTTATACTCTTGTAGTCTATTCCTTATTTCAGTCCTTCTTCTTATTGCTAAACTATTAGGGGAGTGTTTCCCAAAGTGCATCAGGAATTGATTAATAGTTCACAAGATTAATTATATGAGAAAAATAATTCAGCATTTTCGTTTTGCTCCTCTAAGCAACAGAAATGTAAAGATTTTTCACTTACACAGTGAATAAAGCACTATTGTAAATGCTGTAGTGGATGCAGAGATGAGTGGGAACAGTGGTCCCAGCCCTTACGCGATCTTGAAGCCTGGGGGAGAGCGATGTTTATGAATAATTCGAGAGAGTGAATGTGGGACTAAGGGTACGTGCCCAGTGACGTCTAAATACAGAAGAAGCCAGCTTCAAGCTTCAGGGTGGGGTGACAGCAGTGTGAGGTTAATGGGCTGCTTTGAAAGATCTGTTTTAATAATATTGATATACATGGTACTTCAAAATTTGTGCTTTGCAGATACTCACTCTTTCTACTTTCATTTAAAGATTTTTGATTTGGGGATGTTTTCCCTTTCATGTAGTTTTTGGACATCAGAAGCCTTTTGTGGTTATTACTAGACATTGGGTTGAGTAAGACTGCTTCCAAGCCTGTGTAGACATTTGCCAAATCAGGTAAAAAGTTGAGCCAGTAGCTGAGTAGTTCCTAGAATCTCATACCAGTTGTTGCTAGGAAATGAATTTAAATTTGAGGTGAATAAGAAAAGAATTATTTGATTTATATGTGTTTATCCTAATATGTCTAGAATCACAGAGTTAGCAGTAGCCAAACATAACAAAAAGTTTAACCTCCACTCAGTTGTTAGCTGTATGCATGATGCTTCCTGTGAAATCATTTAGTAATAGGAATCAATCACTGTATTTGTTCTGAAAAAATGATTTGCCTTAAGCATTATCTAAAATAATTTTTAAAAAGCAGTTGCAAAACATCAATATAATTAAAAGATTTAAAATTCATTAAATGACTATTTTCTTGGATCAATTTTTCATAATTTTTAAAAATTAATTTATATTGAGAGAGAATAAAACCTGTGGTATAGAAATAGAGCAAAGACCTCCCCCAAAGGCATTATACTAGAAAGGCCTTAAAATGGGTAGTGAACAGAAGTAGCTGTGGCGCTACTAGGTCATGGACGTTTCATTTCATTCTCACAGAGAAGCCTTCCTTCTCAGGCTTCAGTACCTAGAATTTGCAGAGTAATGTCTGGAACTGCTTGCTGTCTTCATCTGCTTGTGTTTATTCCTCCTCCAACTTGGTTTTCAATCTCCTCCTTTCCTTTCACAGTTTTACTGCCTTTTTATTTATTTATTTTCTCAATTTGAAAAGAAAACCCTCTCTCTGTCATAAATTGTAGCAAGTTATTAGTCCTAACAAACCACCTCTTATTTTATTTAATTTTTTAGAAGACTTTAATAGCATGATAGGACGAATATTCTTTTTTTAAAATTAATTAATTAATTTATTTTTGGCTGTGTTGGGTCTTCGTTTCTGTGCGAGGGCTTTCTCTAGTTGCGGCGAGCGGGGGGCCACTCTTCATCGCGGTGCGCGGGCCTCTCACTGTCGCGGCCTCTCTTGTTGCGGAGCACAGGCTCCAGACGCGCAGGCTCAGTAGTTGTGGCTCATGGGCCCCGTTGCTCCGTGGCGTGTGGGATCTTCCCAGACCAGGGCTCGAACCCTTGTCTGCTGCATTGGCAGGCAGATTCTCAACCACTGCGCCACCAGGGAAGCCCCAAACCACCTCTTATTAAAAACAGTGCTTCTGTGTATTTTTACTGCTGTATTAACCAGAGGAAAAATATACGTGTTATTATGCCACTTTCTTTTGGAAATCAATTATATGGGAATTTACTGAGATATTTCCCTAAAACTTACCAATTAGCTTTAAACAGAGAAGAGACCCTTAAATATATAGATATCTATATAAATTAAACATTAATATAGATACATTGCAATAAAAGGGTAGCAACTTTCTCTTGACTGAGGGCAAATGCCAGCTCTCTGTTTAGATCTAGTTTGTGATTATTACTTTGGGCCAGTGTTTTTAGTGTCTAATTTAGGGTGTTGTTGCTTTTTCAAACTTTCCCTCCCAAAATTAGCTCTGGTATTATGCCATTATAATACATTTTCTCTGTCAACTGGGTCATTTAGGCTAACTAATAGAGAATGCAGCTCTAAAATTGGCTTGATTTTTTGAAGTATAACTTGAATTAAAACTATAAGGTAAATTAAAGGAAAACTGATAAACGGATGGTGGCTAGATGTACAAACTAATGGAAAACTAAAGCAAAAATCCATTTTAAAATCCCAAAATAGCTGATACTTGATTGAATTTTCTATTTTGCTTGTAAAGACAAAGTATCAAATTAAAGATCTCCTAATCTGTGACATTTAGATATGCATTGAAGATCCCCCCATCCTTATTTTTATTAGAAGACATATTACATTGATGTTACCTTTAACATAAATGCCCAGAAAAGTTCCTTTTCACAGTCTTTCTGGGCACAGTTATAAAAGGTAATCCCATAAATGTGTAACAGAAGTACAGCAGTTTTTAAAAAGATAGATTTTTAAATATTGGAAAGGATTGAATTTTAGAAAAGAATTTTCTTTGATAATGAAACATAGGCAGTAGAAATTCTCAATATTTTTAAATGAACTTATTTTTTCTTATCCAAAATTAATTAATTTTCCATATGAAATGATTAATGAGTCTTTGCTTGACAAAAAGGTAATGTGCTTCTCAAAGGGTATTTTATGATGGAGATAAATGAAATCGCATCTGGGGTGGTTTGTTATAGCTTCTCATCTTAGTTATGAGAAAAAAAGGACACTCTAATATCATCCTGTAGCTGTCCCAGAAGCAGTGGCTTTCTGAGGTCAGGCCTGAATTATTTTGACTTTTTTTTTCTTAACACTATATTTTTCAGATAGCATCCCAGGGAACTCTGTGAAGTCAGGGGCCAGAAGGATTCATCTTTGCTCAGTAGTTCACAATGTGGGTCAGCAGTATTAACCCCCTAAAATAAGGTCTGTGAGTATTACAATAGGTGGCATTAAAAACAGTCCTTAGTTCAGTAAATGTGCATTCTAGTGCATAGTCTTTGTACCCCATGTACCTATGGGGGAGGGGGCAGGAAAGGTCTTTGTAGAACATTTGATGAAATGGAAGAACAAAAAACATAAGCAATTGATTCATCCCAATGTCAGTGATTAGGCTAAGTTGCAATAATTAACTTTAGAACAAACATGTATCTTGTACAGATTTAGAATACGGTTCTTTTTTGCTAAAAAAGTTGTCACTTTCAAAGTACTTCCATACTTGTTTTTCTTTAAAAATTTTTAAAAGGAAAATGAGGCACATTGTTTAAAAACCCAAAATTATTTCATTGGAAACAAGATTTATTAGAGAAGTTTTCTTTGACTCATCTATGATATGCTGATTCATATCATGTTTTTCTTCCAAGACTCTACACGCGACCTGTGGAATAACCATTAGTGCTCCTTTGAAGTGTAATTGTTCCTAGCAAAAATACTTATTCTGCAGTCCTTATTATAGAACATTATGTAACAGGAAAGCATTTATAAATATACTCCAAAGAAATATTTAGTAACAGGGTTTCCAATTCAACAAGAAATCCCTGAAGATTCTATTCCAGGCTCTCAGGGGTTGCAGAGATGAGTGGGACCCAACTCCAGTCCTGGAGTACTTTTGTGAATTTGATTGAGGGATAAGATCCCACAGTTAAGGAGACTGGAAATGGGGTCAGAGAGACCTAAACCAACTACAGTGATTGCAAGGATGGCGAGATCATATGTGGCCAAAAACAGGGTCAGAAAAGACTTTGTGAAGCAAGCGGTTTGTTTTATTGTCGCTGTTCTGAGATATCGTTTGTGCCGTTGTGAGATTTGCAGAAGCACCTCAAATGCTCATGCTGTGCTGGTGGCACCCAGTTGTTCCTCTGGCTCATCGCTTCTCTGAAAGAAACTTGGAAGCCAGTGCGGTAGGTTTGCCAAGATTTTCTCAGGGCTTCGTTTTGGATAAGTGGGTGGGGTTTCTGTTGAGAACTAAACATCTAAATTTTGAATGAAGAGAGATTTTTATTTGTTGACTGTTAGAATATCTAAGGTTGGGCTCTTAATAATAACCAGGTGTGTGAATCTGCTTAAATCATTCCTACTTTTATTAACTGCTTTGCGTTTTGTAGTCACTCAAGTTCTGTGTCCTAACGGCCTCGTTCAGCTCTAGTATGTGCCACGTTTCTCCTCTAGACGTTGTTCACTCCTTCTTCCTGAACGATTTCCTGCTTTTATGTTTTCTTGTTCTCTTCTTTGTCCCCATGGCATCTGCTTACTTCACTGTATTAGATGTGACATTACTTTATCATTGGTAGAATTCACAAGGATCTCACAAGGCGTAATTGTGTGGGGTTGTTTGAAACCTTTGTTATTTCTGATTATGTTCCAGGAAGCTTTAACAGCAATCTGGCTAAGATTCCTCCTTCTCTTCTTGAAACTAGAATTATCTGCGTTTCAGCTTGCTTTTAGCACTTGTAAACTTCTTGCTTATTAGCCACACCAAATCTCCATTGAGAGTCAGGTAGTTTCAAACTACAGAAGGAAGGCTACTCATGTAGATTTTCTGATCATGCACTGAAGCAGCACTCTGAAAAGAAATTCAGACCTATTAAAATCCAAAACTTAGGATGCTAACGCCGTACTTAGGATTTACATACCGTATATATGACTGCTTCCACCGCTCTCTGAATTTGCAAGGGCCATGTAGTTGGAAGGCTGGCTACAGCTGGTGAAGAGTGGCAGCCCTCATTGACTGGAACTTCTCTGGGGTCAAGTGTCTTTCAAATAAGAGGAGTTCCTTTCTCTTTTGTTTTGTACCACTCTGCCCAGCTCCTTCCTGAGGAATTTTCCAGACCCAGGTTCTCTGCCCTTCTCTGGCCTATCCTCTTTCTGCTAAAATGTGTTACATGCCGTTCTTCAAACATATTTTCCCCTCTTCTCTTTCTTTGTGTTAGTGGAGTGTTCTTCCCATTTCTGACTACTGAAATCCTGCGCGTCTTTAAAACCTAGCAAAATGCCTCTTCCTGCACGAGGTCTTCTGATCCTTCCAGAAAATGTAATCTCTGCTAGTGGCATAATGGCCTTTTAGTGCTTATCGTATTTGGTATTGTGTGGTTATTTGTATGTATCTTACCACCCCTGAGGAGAGCCACCGCATCATAGAATTTATTTTTCTATTCCCTATAGCCTGTAACCTGGTATCAGGCATATGGTAAACACTCAGTAAAGATTTTTGGATGTAATGAAATTTGTGAGTCCCAAATGTGCCACCACACACAAGGTGGCCATGGCTGGGAGACCACAGCCCACTTCAGCCTCATCCTTCAGCAGACTGTAAACTTATTCACCCTTTTACTACCGTGTGGTTCTCATTCATGTCCTTTTGTAATGTAAGAAACATACTTATTAGAGTATTTGGAAGAATATTTTTCCTCATTTAATATTATTATTATTTTCTTTTTTTGGTACGCGGGCCTCTCACTGTTGTGGCCTCTCCCGTTGCGGAGCACAGGCTCCGGACGCGCAGGCTCAGTGGCCATGGCTCAGGGCCTAGCCGCTCCGCGGCATGTGGGATCTTCCCGGACCGGGGCACGAACCCGTGTCCCCTGCATCGGCAGGCGGACTCTCAACCACTGCGCCACCAGGGAAGCCCTTAATATTATTTTTAATAGCTTTTCACGTATAACTTTGGGGTATGCTTAATCTGAACTAAGATATTTGCCTTCTTTTAGTCTTTTTTCTTAAAGCTGCTAATAGGCTACTAAGACTAAAAAGTTGGTAAAATCCTTGATCTTAATGAGATATATGCATTTTTAAGTAGCAATCCAAGGAATAGGGTGTAAGAATGTTGCAAAATCTTCAACAGCTTTCTTTTCTTTTTTCTCCAGCACTGGACTGGGAAGAGGCCAGAACTGTAAAGAGGCCAGATGATTGCTTAAAAACACCTCTTAGGTTGCAACAGAGCTTGACTAGCAAAACAACCTCCAGCAAAACTTTCTTAAGCAATTGTAAAATCATTTGCAGCTGAGGGAATTGTAAAATCAGTTGCATAGTAAAGGGGTTCCTTAGGTAAAGGTCATATTCCAATTTGAATTACTGTAAAAGTGCCTTGAGTTATTATAGTTATAATATCCATTTGTGCTTGTGAGAGTGAGTGAGGGAGGGAGGGAAGAATAGAGGGAGGGAAGGAGAGAGAAGGAAAGGAAAGATAGCCTGCTATGTGTGCCCTGCAGCTTGGGGAACAGAGCAGACCACGTATCAGTCATGCCAGAGCAATCTAAAGGGGAAGAAGCTGGCTGATGTAGCCAATGACAGAGATTAGAGAACAGTGGATGGGAAGTAATTGTTTTCCCACTGACAGTGGGCCAGAGATGACCATCCAGAGAAGGTATGGTGGTGCTTGTCAAGGATGGGGCAGGGATCCCCATCCCTGTGAGTGGAGCACTCAACTCTGGGCATCTGCATGGCAAACCATGCAGATATTTGCAGAGCAGTTAAGACTTTCTGTGTGCCATGACCTCCCCCGAGGGGGTCAGAGGCAACTGCACATCAGCCAGTAGGGGTTGCTAGGGAGATCTGCTGGTCAAGTGAAAGAAAAGCAGCTGGCCTGAGCCAGGGGAGGGCGACACCCTACTTTTGAATGAAGTCCAGAGTTTGGTTTTTACGGGAACTGGGTATTTAATTACTGAACTGAGACTGTTTTAGGGCCTTTTTATTATCCAACAACACCTGGCACACAACTGTCTTAGATTTAAGGCCAGAGGAAGATTTAGGCTGGCAGAATAGGTGTACAGGAGTGCTTGGGGAAAGGGGAAAAAGTTGCTTTATGACTTTTGTGTATTACACTTTGTATCCTCGGTCTTATTTCTTCTCTCCTAGTCGTTAAGCTCCTTGAGTGTGAGTCGTTGGAAATTACAGGGATATGATTTCTTCCTTAGCCCTCAGGTCTCGGTCGTCATTGTAAATCATAGAGCTGAACACCCATTTGTTCGATACATATGTATTGAATGAATATTTGGTTATGAGATTAAGCAAAATGTGACCTTTAATTAAAAAGCAAAAAAAGTACAGTGATTACTTTTTGAAAAGAAACTGTAAATTTTAGAGTCGTTTTAGATTTACAAAAAAATTACAGAGATAGTACAGGGAGTTCCTACATATCTCATGCTCAGCTTCCCTTATTGTTAACATTTTACTTTAATATGGTATATTTGTCACTACTGATGAACCAGTGATTGCTTTTTATATATACATATTTTACTTCTTACAGTAGGAGAAAGTAAAGGAAAACATACCATGGTATTTATTTCGAAGAGCAGCCATTTTGATTTGTGGATCAAGGGTTTATACTAAGTATTTGTTAAACTTCTCCGTGAGTTTGATTTCTACAAGTAATGTGCTTCCTAATTTCAGTTATAAATCAAAGTATTTTGCAAAATCCCTAGTGAGTCATATCACTCAGTCCCTTGACCCTTGAATTTCACAAAGTAGTTATGCTTTTTTTAAAAAATGGTTAAGGAAGAACTTGACATTTATGTGAGCTGTCGTTTTCTTTATTCCATGATGGATTGCTTCATGTTGTTGCCAGCAATAACACGAATTCAAAGTTAAGGTTATTTTTGGTTCAGGTGGTTGCGTACCAAACCATAAAATATCAGGAGGTGATCAAGTAAAACTTTTTAACCTAAGAAGTTTTCCTTCTGATATAGCCTGGCTTTATATCCTTGATCCAAACAAATTGTGTGATCTTCCCCACAAAATAGTCAGAAAGAAAAAGGTAGCTAATGTAAGAAAAATATTTGAAAAACCAAAGTCTAAAATGAATTCAAGCAACTAAATCAATTTTGTTTTAATAACGTGATACTTCACTGTTTGACAGAACCGCATTTGGTGATCTGTTATTTAATATTTATGTGTTCATAAGCACGGTTTAAAGCATTAAGGTAAATAATGCTGACGTTAGAAGTACTCTCAGATGGTATGCCTCTGTAAAAATGGCTTGATAAACTTGTTTTTGCAGACAACTTAATGACCTGGTGACTGTCTATGATTGAATATCTTACATCACTGCAAACTCAGTATGTCTAAAACCAATTCATCTCTTAAAGTCATGATTATTTCTCCTGACATCCCCCTTTAATCTATGGTAGTAATTCAGTGACCTCTCCTCAAGCCTCATACTTTATTTTTGATTTTCTTTCTCTCCACGCTTGCATTCATTTTTCACATTTTGACTTTGAGTGGTCTTTGTATGCATTTCTTCCTTTCCACTTCCAAATCCTTAGTCCAGAGCTGGATCACCTCATATCTGGATTATTGATATAGTGTCTTAAGTAGTCTACCTTCCTCTATTTTCTCCTCCCCGACACACACACACACACACACACACACACACACACACACACACACATACGCGCACACACTCTTTGATTGCTCTAGCTCCTGGTTAGATTAATGTTTCTCAAGTACTTCCATCATTTCAACATACTAAAAGTCTTTCAGCGGATGGCTCTTCCTGCTTATAGGATGTGATCTGGGCTTCTCAGTCTGATTTTGTAGGCAGTTCATCTCTCAGTTCACTTTATTGAGAATTCTTCCTCTGCCATGCCCTTGAGTTTCCATATGTAAAAGGCGATTTAGGTGCTCCTTATTGAGACTTTCTACAGAGTGAACTAGTCTTTATTTAATAAAGTCAGCTATTTTAGTAGCAAAATCCAGTACTCAGTCAGGATTGTCCACTGGTTTAGGTGTAGAATCCTCCCTGTCTCACGTGAAAAACTGAGAATTATACCCAGGCAAGCTGACTGATTCATCCTTAGCCTTCAGAAAATTCATAAGATTAAGTAAAGTTAATATTGCAAATAGAGGTAGTGCTTTTTGAGCCCTAAGGGTCTTAAGAGACACTGTAGGCATCCTGTGTTTGGGGCTGTTATTACAGCTGTATATGACAATTCCAGGATTGTTCTTTCCAAATACTTTGGTCAAAGGCCCTGCCTCTGAAGCATTTGGGGAAAAGTCCTTTCCCCCAAATGTCTGTGGGTTTGAGAGGGATCCTAAAGGCCTCATAGGGCGGAGACTTTGTTGGTATATCATATATTGATATATAATTATATCAATTATAATATTGATAATATTAATTGGGTTTTACATAAGACCTCGTATTTCCTACTAAGTGGTAACTAGTTCCATTTCATTACATTGCCTGGCAAAGGTGGAAAGAATGGTATTGTATATTTTTTCACTCTAATTACCTGCATTAGAATTTGACTTGTCATATTTACCATATGCTTGCCTTTTAGGCTCAGTAAAGCAAAGGAACAGCTGTGAAGAATATTTAAATCGCTTGTAAAATATGTGGCACTGTGTTAGGGTACTTCTGGCTTTATCTCTGTGGCTTGATATAGCCTTTGCCACTTGACTTCATAGTCTGTGTGAAGTGTCTGGTATTTGAGATTGGTTAAAATGTTTTATGTCTATGCTTAGCATGTAGGTTGTGAATTTCCCCTTTCAGTATTTCTAAGGTAGGTAATTTCACTATTAATTTCCACGTGATAGTTCGGAAAAAACAAAACAGGTGTTTAATTTTTTGGTAACCAAATATAGATCTGCATATCACGTAGTGGCGTTCTTCTTTGTAGTGTGCTATGACCCATCTTCTTAAGCAAATATAGCACGTGTGAAGTTTATTTATAGTTTTGAACTCTAATCTTCATTGGCTCCTAGTTTATTTGGGGCACAATGCACTAGGGTTAAGGGTTGCAATTGTTAAGTGTTAGCTGAGGAGAAGGAGACACATCGTCCTATCGTGCGTGTAACACTGAGGTGTGTCCACACCTGGATTCCTATACACATTACGGTGGGTGTGGTTTAGGTAGACCATGAGGAAGACAGACTGAAAGCATAGGGCTTTGAGTATGAAAGGGAGAGATAATATAGGAAAGCTTTGAAAAATATATTAAATAGTACTAATTAGAGCTACCATTTTTTGAGTGATTGTTCACTGTGTTAAGAGCTTTATGTATATCAGCTTATTTAAAGCTCACAACAGTATTCTGAGAGGGCTTTTATTTCCTTTGTACAAAACAGGCAACTGAAGTTTAGATCTGTGGCATATCGGGATAAAGTAAATGAGCATGAATTTGGGGAACAAATTTTAAAATCTTGGAGCTGAGTAATTCTTTTTTTTTTTTTTGCGGTATGCGGGCCTCTCACTGTTGTGGCCTCTCCGGTTGCGGAGCACAGGCTCCGGATGCGCAGGCTCAGCGGCCATGGCTCACGGGCCCAGCCACTCCGCGGCATGTGGGATCTTCCTGGACCGGGGCACGAACCCGTGTCCCCTGCATCGGCAGGTGGACTCTCAACCACTGCGCCACCAGGGAAGCCCTTGAGTAAATTCTTTATAACTTCTGCGAAGTGGATCAGAACGTTTAAAAGTTTTGCTTTCAGATTCATTTCCCCCAGAGGTGACAGAGCAAAATAAGGATAAACTGACAGTAGTATCTTTTTTTTAAAAAAAATTATTTACTTATTATTTTTGGCTGCATTGGGTTTTTGTTGCTGTGCGCAGGCTTTTCTCTAGTTGTGGCGTGAAGGTTCTTCATTGCAATGGCTGCTTTTGCTGTGGAGCACCGGCTCTTGAGCACAGACTCAGTAGTTGTGGCGCTTAGTTGCTCCGTGGCATGTGGAATCTTACCGGACCAGGGCTCGAACCCATGGCCTCTGCATTGGCAGGCGGATTCTTAACCACTGCGCCACCAGGGAAGTCCCTGACAGTAGTATCTTAACATCCTAAGATTAAAAGAAACTTTTATAGCTATCTGGAAAGGGGGTGTAAAATTTATCAATTGAAGTTATACAAATGTCTAAAGAGAAGCTGGGATTACAGAGAACATTCACGACCTCTCTGAAGGTCTTTGTAGGCAACAGAATATTAATTTATTAAAGAGATTTTTAGTTTTGTTCCTTAAAGTTATGTTTAGGATTTTGTTTATTTTACTGTGAAACTTCACTAAGGATCAATCTGAATCAAACTGTGCACTTCAAACTGGAATGAACTAATTTGTAAAAATTCAAGAAGGGCCCAAATACTTTAAATTACCTATCAACCGGAGTATTTTGAAGGAAAAAAAGCCTAATGAATATGTTTGAATAAATCCACACTGGAAAAGAATCAAATGTTTGCTAAGACTACTGAAATGGAATAACAAAATAATTGTAAACCCAGTCATTATTTTCTTAGTCTTAAATTGGGGCAGTTGACAAACTTCCTGGACAGAAATGAAACACACTTTTAAAAATCAATAAAAAAATTAAAATTAGAAAAAAATTGTATATGTTAATTATAGAAAAAATTTAAAAACAAATTGTGCAAAGATGAAAAAAATTACCTATAACCAGCCATCATTGTGATATGAACATTGGTAAATTTTGTTTGTAGACTCCTAGCCTTAAAAAAATACACATATGTATATAATTATGTGTACACATATTTATAGATTCAAAGTATAACTGTGAATAAAAGTTTTATTGAGAGTAAGACTGATAACTAGCAGTAGTTCTTTCAGAAAAACTGGTATTTTAATATATTTGGATGTGTTTGTGTGTGTGTGTGTGTGAGAGAGAGAGTCTAGACTTTGCTCTGGGTGAAATGATTAAGACCTGAAATTTCCATTTGGCAATAGACAAGCTAAAAATGATATTAAGAAAGTAATTACATTTACAGCAGTATGAAAAAGAATAAAATACTTACGAATAAATTTAGCAAAAGAGGTACAAGACTTATACACTAAAAATGATAAAATGTCATTGAAAAACATAAAGAAGGTCTAATAAATGGCAATCAATCTTTGTTCATAGATTGGAAGAATTAATATGGCTAAAATGGCATCCTCAAGTTGATCAATGTATTCAATGCAATCCCTGTTGGAATCCCAGCTGGCTTTTTTTTTTTCTTTTACAGAAATTGTCAAGCTGATCCTAAAATTCAAGAGACCTAGAATACTCAAAACATTAAAAAAAATTTACAAAGTTGCAGGACTCACATTTATCAATTTCAAAATTTACTACAAAGCTGCAGTAATCAAGACAGTGTGGTATTCACATAAAGATAGACGTACGAATCTATGGAATAGAATTCCAAGTCAAGAAATAAACCCTTATACTTATTGTAAATTAACTTTTGGCGAGAGTGCCAAGACAATTCAATGGGGAAGTAATTACCTTTCCAACAAACGGTGCCGGGAAAACTGTATATCCATAAGCAAAAGGATGAAGTTGCAGCTTACTTCACACGCTATCCAAAAATTAACTGAAAATGGATTATAGATCTAAATGTAAGAGTTAAAACTATAAAACTCCTAGAAGAAAATGTGGGAGCAAATCTTCATGACTTTGGATTAGTCAATGGTTTTTAGATATGATCTCCAAATAAAACGGTCAGAAGAGAAGACTAAATTGGACTTCATCAAAATTAAAAACTTGTGTGCTTTTACTTGCAAGAAAACGAAAGGACAACACATAGAATGAGAGAAAATATTTGCAAATCATATGTCTAAAGGAACTTGTAACCAGATATATAAAGAACTATTACAACTCAATTATAAAAGCAAATCATCCAATTAAAAAATGAACAGAAGGACATAGAAGCAACCTAAGTGTCCATTGACAGATGAATGGGTAAAGAAGATGTAGCACATATCTACAATAGAATATTACTCAGCCATAAAAAGAAACGAAGTTGAGCTATTTGTAGTGAGGTAGATGGACCTTGAGATTGTCATACAGAGTGAAGTAAGTCAGAAAGAGAAAAACAAATACCATATGCTAATGCATATATATGGAATCTAAAAAAAACCCCCAAAACAAAAAAATGGTTCTGATGAACCTAGGGGCAGGACAGGAATAAAGACGCAGACATAGAGAATGGACTTGAGCACACGGGGAGGGGGGAGGGTAAGCTGGGAAGAAGTGAGAGAGTGGCATGGACATATATACACTACCAAATGTAAAATAGACAGCTAGTGGGAAGCAGCTGCATAGCACAGGGAGATCAGCTTGGTGCTTTGTGACCACCTAGAGGGGTGGAATAGGGAGGGTGGGAGGGAGACGCAAGAGGGAGGGGATATGGGGATATATGTATATGTATAGCTGATTCACTTTGTTATAAAGCAGAAACACACACCATGTTAAAGCAATTATACTCCAATAAAGATGGTAAAAAAAAAATGAACAAAGTATTTGAATGATATTTTCCCCAAGGAGATATGCAAATGGCCAAATGCTCAACATCTTTTGCCATTATAGAAATGCAAATCAAAACATTATGGAAATGTCAGGTTACTACTTGACACCTACAAGAACAGCAATGATGAAAAAGACAGACAATAACAAGTGCTGAGAAAGAAGTGGAGTCATCGGAATCTTTGTACACTGTTGGTAGCAATGTAAAATAGTGCAGCCACTATGGGGAACAGTTGAGAATTCCTCAAAAGTTTAAACATAGAGTCATCATATGACTCGACAGTTCCACTCCTAGGTGTCCACCCATGAGAAATGAAAACATACTGTATACAAGACTTATACATGAATGTTCATAACAGCATTATTCATAGCAGCCAAAAAGTGTAAACAATCCAAATGTTCATTAAGTGATGAAGGGATAAACAAAAGTGGCATACCCATACAATGGAATAGTATTTGGCAGTGAAAAGGAATGAAGTTTATGAATTACTAATACATGCTACAACATAGATGAATCTCAAAATGTGCTCAGTGGAAGAAGCCAATCACAAAAGACCATATTGTATGACACCATTTATATAGAATGTTCAAAACAGTCAAAACTATAAGTAGAGAAAATAGATTCGTGGTGCCCAGGACTGGAATGGATGGAGGAAGGTTGAGGGTATGGAGATGTGACTGGTGATAGGTACAAGGTTTCTTTTTGGGGTGTTGAAAATGTTCTAAAATCGGATAATGGCGACGATTACATGACTTTGTAAATATACTAAAAACCAATGAATTGAATGCTTTAAAAAGGCGAAAATTGTGATATGTAAATTACATATTCATAAAGCTGTTACAAAATGCAGTAGCTTATTTGACTTTCATCCGGACCTTCTCTTTCCTTTTCCTGTTCTGCTCATGTTTGATTCCATGTCCAGCAGTTTCCTGTCAGTTTGGGTTCCAATCTTGCGTGTGAGTCCTCGGGGAACAGTTTCTGTAGTTTAGCCCCTTAAACTTTGCCATGGGCCCCTCTCACTCATCTGTTTTTGGAGTAGACAGAAGCCTTTTGGTTTCAGCTGCTGTTCTCCCATTGGCCAGCCAGGCTTTACAGTGACTGTTGGTTACTTTGGTTCTCAGGCTCCTTAATTACCCCATGGCTTCACTTTCCTTCTTTCCTCATTGATATGGGGATCGTGCAAGTCTTGTAGCTGCATGTGATTTGTACCCAATGATTTGTATTTTGGGATTCAAGAAGATATTTTGTCACCTAGTTTTGTTGTGGATGTTGTCCGTGGGTTTTGCTCTTGATATCAGTTGTTCTGTTTTTATGTGGAGATTTGGAAAGATTCAAAAACTATGCTTCCATTGCTTGCGGCCATCTTTCTCTCTCTCTTTTTTTATGATTGTAAAGATTTTATTCTCTTTAATTTGGCCATCTTTCTAGAATTCAGAAGTGTAACCTTTCAGACAATTTGAGGAAGAGATTTGGAAAGAATCAGTCTGGCAAAAACAGGATGTCCTCCTGGAGATTTAATTATCCTTGAGGGAAGAGCCTGTGGCTTATTAACTTTCTAAATCTAGCACCTAGCACAGGCCCTGGCATTGGTTAACACCCAGATAAACATTTGTTGAATAAATAGATGTGCAGAGGGATGAATGACTGCTTGAAGGAGAGCGAGCTAGAATTTATAGCTAGTACCCTCTTGCCAGCGTTGACATGTGGAAGCCTGGGTGGATGGTTTCCATTCCTTATACATGTAGATCAGAAACAAGTCTGAAGCTTTGGTCAGCTATTCAGCTGTATTACCTGCCTTAGTTTATCAAGAACTTTTGTGAAATGATATATAATTATCATGATAAGTTTTCAGTATTCTTAGGGTGTTGATGATCTAGGTTGCTTGGATTCTAGCTCTACCTGAATGAATGCGTTAGATCCTTCATTGTCCCATAAGTGCTGGGTCTATGTCCCAGAAGTCTTAGATTCCCTTAGGTCCCTCTTATCCTTAGATTCCTTTTCTAACCCTAAGTCACCCTAACCTTGCTTGTGGGTAAATAAACTACGTGTATGAGACAGTATCCTGTCATGCAGGATCTTTCCAGTCTGATATGGGGGCAAACTGCCTGATCTTTCCTGAGCTCTCTGTTCCTCTAATAAATCACTTCTGTTTATTCTATTCTAAGAACCTTGAAAAACTTAGTAAATAGAATTATGTATCTTAAAAAGATGAATTCCCTCAGAGCCCACCATTCTTCTGAAACTCCTTGCGGGTTGCTTTTCGCCAGCCACTGTCACGTGCCAAGTCCTTCCAGATCCTCTCATCCTCATCAAAACTTACTTCCCAATGTTCCATTTTCTTGGTACTCTGTGTTTCACTCCATTTAGTCTGATAAAATTGTGCTGAGATAAAAATGAAGTATAAAGGCATAAAATGTGCTGTCTGTTTAAGATAGCCTGTTTATTTGTGTTTTAACAAAGACTTGCAACGCTTTAACTCAGAGAAGTTGATTTGGGTAGAAACTTTAATACCTTTGCCATTTTTCAAGTCCAGGTGATATCTGAGGACCTTGGAAATAATAAGAAATGTAACGAATAAAATTGTAAGGAACACAGTGTCCACTGCCTGAGTGGCTGTGAAGATGATTAGTGTTAGATTTCTGGGTTGGACTCTTGGATAAGTTTCTTCACAGATTCTCTTGAGGTATGTGAATCAAATCAGCTTGTTAAAAAGCGAAAGAACATGTGGGCATATTGCCCTAACATTTGGCTGCTTTTAGACACTGCAGCTGTTTGAAAGGCCTGAGTGAACTAATTAAATTATGGCTGAGAAACCTCTCTCTCTCTGATGTTAGTGCTTGCCATGAACATCCTTCTTAAAATAATGGTAGTTGGGGAGAGAGAGATGTGCAAGTAATACAGACAGCTACATTTAATTTCAATTTGAAAAAGGAACAAAACACACAAAAATGGCATTTACATTCTTGAAAGTTAAATGAAGAATTGTAAGCTTGGTATGTCATGTTTGAAATTTATCGAAACTTCCTTCTTTTGGTTTAGTCTTTGGAACTGTGCCCAGTTTTGTATATAGTGGTCAGTTTAACTCTTTAAATAAATGAATTTTTGGCTTAAAGCTTCTCTACATTTTGAAACGCTTTTAAAAAATGATAGGGCTTCCCTGGTGGCACAGTGGTTGAGAGTCCACCTGCCGATGCAGGGGACACGGGTTGGTGCCCCGGTCCGGGAAGATCCCACATGCCGCGGAGTGGCTGGGCCCGTGAGCCATGGCCGCTGAGCCTGCGCGTCTGGAGCCTGTGCTCCGCAACGGGAGAGGCCACAACAGTGAGAGGCCCACATAACGCAAAAAAAAAAAAAAAAAGATAAAAGATGCTTATGGTAAAGTTTATATAATATATAAATGTATAAAAAGTAAAAAAAAACAAAAAATCAACTTCCCTTTTAATTCTCTTTTCCTTCAGGAAGTTATAGACTGATGCACACCCTTCTAGACCTAAAAAATGCATATATATGATTGACTGGAGATGTATATATTGTATCTTTTTATAAAAATTATATCTACCATTTATACTGTTCTGCAACTTGATTGTTTTTCACCTAATAGTTCATGATCTTTTTTCTACACAGATGAGAATTTAATGAGCTGAATTCACCCTTTTCATATCCATAAGGGTATTATATGTTGGCCTATATGTAAGAAAGATGTCAGGAAGAATGACAGCCCTCCCCAAATAGTTTGCCCTTCTCAGTCTCTAGCCTAAATAGATGCACCAGTACCTAGGAGTCATTCAACAGCTGTCAAATCAATTGCACGGCTACTGGTGACATGGAGGAGAAGCAGCAGCTGGTAGGCAAGTGTAGCCACCCGGACAGAAGATGACATATTTCTGCTGTTGTTCCATTTTTAACTACATGGTTTCCCTTTAGGTGTTTCCTTTTATAGTCATAAAAATGGTTTTAGTGAAGCATCTAAGAAAAAAAGATTTAGGTAAATGAGAGAAGAAAAAAAATTACCCATAGACCCTCATTACTCAAATTAATTATTGTTAACATTTTGTTATATTTCTTTTTTCCATGCCTTTTTTTTTTTTTTTTTGCGGTATGTGGGCCTCTCACTGTCGTGGCCTCTCCCATAGCGGAGCACAGGCTCCAGACGCGCAGGCTCAGCGGCCATGGCTCACGGGCCCAGCCGCTCCGCAGCATGTGGGATCCTCCCGGACCAGGGCACGAACCCGTGTCTCCTGCATCGGCAGGCGGACTCTCAACCACTGCGCCACCAGGGAAGCCCTCTCCGTGCCTTTTTAAAATGTGTTGATGGAAAGAGCACTTGACTTCTGTGATCTTTCTCCCTCAAACCCATCAGTCTGGTCTAATCATGAGAAAAACATTAGGAAAGTCCCAAATAAGCAAGATTTTACAAAATGCCATGTGAGTATGCCTCCAAACTATCAAGGTCATCAATAACAAGGAAAGTTTGAGATACTGTCACAGCCAGGGGGAACCTAAGGAGACATGACAACTAAATGTGATGTGGTCTCCTGGATGAGATCCTGGAACAGAAAAGGACATTTGGGAAAAGCTAAGGACATATGAATAAAACATGGACTTTAGTTAATAATAATGTATCATTATGGCCTCATTAATTGTGATAAATGCACTATGCTAAAGGAAGATGTTAACAGTAGGAGAAAACGGGTTTGAATTATACGGAAACTCTTTATACTACCTTGACATCTTTTCTGTAAATCTAAAACTATTCTAAAATAAAACAAAAAAAAATTACATTGTAATAATACCATGTATACAGTTTTGTATTCTGCTTTTTCTTTTTTTCTTTTTTTAACATCTTTATTGGGGTATAATTGCTTTACAATGGTGTGTTAGTTTCTGCTTTATAACAAAGTGAATCAGTTATACATATACATATGTTCCCATATCTCTTCCCTCTTGTGTCTCCCTCCCTCCCACCCTCCCTATCCCACCCCTCCAGGCGGTCACAAAGCACCGAGCCGATATCCCTGTGTCATGCGGCTGGTTCCCACTAGCTATCTACCTTATGTTTGGTAGTGTATATATGTCCATGCCTCTCTCTCGCCCTGTCACAGCTCACCCTTCCCCCTCCCCATATCCTCAAGTCCGTCCTCCAGTAGGTCTGTGTCTTTATTCCTGTCTTACCCCTAGGTTCTTCATGACATTTTTTTTTCTTAAATTCCATATATATGTGTTAGCATATGGTATTTGTCTTTTTCTTTCTGACTTACTTCACTCTGTATGACAGACTCTAGGTCTATCCACCTCATTACAAATAGCTCAATTTCATTTCTTTTTATGGCTGAGTAATATTCCATTGTATATATGTGCCACATCTTCTTTATCCATTCATCCGATGATGGGCACTTAGGTTGTTTCCATCTCCGGGCTATTGTAAATATAGAGCTGCAATGAACATTTTGGTACATGACTCTTTTTGAATTTTGGTTTTCTCAGGGTATATGCCCAGTAGTGGGATTGCTGGGTCATATGGTAGTTCTATTTGTAGTTTTTTAAGGAACCTCCATACTGTTCTCTATAGTGGCTGAACCAATTCACATTCCCACCAGCAGTGCAAGAGTGTTCCCTTTTCTCCACACCCTCTCCAGCATTTATTGTTTCTAGATTTTTCGATGATGGCCATTCTGACTGGTGTGAGATGATATCTCATTGTAGTTTTGATTTGCATTTCTCTAATGATTAATGATGTTGAGCATTCTTTCATGTGTTTGTTGGCAGTCTGTATATCTTCTTTGGAGAAATGTCTATTTAGGTCTTCTGCCCAATTTTGGATTGGGTTGTTTGTTTTTTTGTTATTGAGCTGCATGAGCTGCTTGTAAATTTTGGAGATTAATCCTTTGTCAGTTGCTTCATTTGCAAATATTTTCTCCCATTCTGAGGGTTGTCTTTTGGTCTTCTTTATGGTTTCCTTTGCTGTGCAAAAGCTTTGAAGTTTCATTAGGTCCCATTTGTTTATTTTTGTTTTTATTTCCATTTCTCTAGGAGGTGGGTCAGAAAGGATCTTGCTGTGATTTATGTCATAGTGTTCTGCCTATGTTTTCCTCTAAGAGTTTGATAGTTTCTGGCCTTACATTTAGGTCTTTAATCCATTTTGAGCTTATTTTTGTGTATGGTGTTAGGGAGTGATCTAATCTCATACTTTTACGTTTACCTGTCCAGTTTTCCCAGCACCACTTATTGAAGAGGCTGTCCTTTCTCCACTGTACATTCCTGCCACCTTTATCAAAGATAAGGTGTCCATATGTGTGTGGTATTCTGCTTTTTCTTATTGTGTCATCTTTTAAGAAATTAATGATTGCTTATTATTTCTCAGAATGAATATGCTATAATTCATCTTTTTTCTTTACTTTTCACTTTTTATTTATTTTCTTATTTTAACATCTTTATTGGAGTATAATTGCTTTACAATGTTGTGTTAGTTTCTGCTGTATAACAAAGTGAATCAGCTATACGTCATCTAACTATTCTTTCATGTGGGATATATATATATTGTATATAAATTGTTTCTAATAATTAGTAATGCTCTGATGAACAGGTATATCATTTATTTATATCCCTGTTCTAAAAGGATTTTTTAAAAAGAAATTTAAAAATGGTTTATTTTTTAAGAAGAATTTAATAATTTTCAGAAATATTTCTATATTTAATTTGGGGTGATGGTGGCTAGATTCCTAAAAGTGGAGTTAAAAAGTTAAACAGTCAGGTTGGGGCTTTCCTGGTGGCACAGTGGTTGAGAATCTGCCTGCTAATGCAGGGGACACGGGTTCGAGCCCTGGTCTGGGAGGATCCCACATGCCGTGGAGCAACTAGCCCTGTGAGCCACAACTACTGAGCCTGTGCGTCTGGAGCCTGTGCTCCGCAACAAGAGAGGCTGCGACAGTGAGAGGCCCGTGCACCGTGATGAAGAGTGGCCCCCGCTTGCCACAACTAGAGAAAGTCCTCGCACAGAAATGAAGACCCAACACAGCAAAAATAAATAAATTAATTAATAAACTCCTACCCCCAACATCTTCTTAAAAAACAAAAACAAAAAAAACAGTCAGGTTGTATGAAGGTATTAAATATTGTATCCAATTGTTTTACTGAAAGCCTATTTTAATTTACAGTTATAGCACCAATGCCTCGTTTTACTGGATCTTCTCCAGCACTGTGTATAATCTTTTGTTTTATAATCTTTTCCAAAGCTAGCATCTTCTTGATTTAATCTGTATTTCTTTATTTTTCCATTTAAACATCTCTCCCTTATCTTTATTTTACTACTTCTTTCTTTAAAAAATAAATTTATTTATTTAATTTATTTATTTTTGGCTGCATTGGATCTTCGTTGCTGCACGTGGGCTTTCTCTAGTTGCAGCGAGTGGGGGCTACTCTTCATTGTGGTGCATGTGCTTCTGCTTCTTATTGTGGTGGCTTCTGTTGTTGCAGAGCAGGGGCTCTAGGCATGCGGGCTTCAGTAGTTGTGGCTCGCGGGCTCTAGGGCACAGGCTCAGTAATTGTGGTGCATGGGTTTAGTTGCTCCGTGGCCTGTGGGATCTTCCTGGACCAGGGCTTGAACCTGTGTCCCCTGCATTGGCAGGTGGATTCTTAACCACTGTGCCACCAGGGAAGCCCCTATTTTACTACTTTTCTTAAGAATTTTTTGTTCATGATTAAAAACTGGGCAGAAGACCTGAATAGACATTTTTTCAAAGAAGATATACAGATGGCCAACAGTGACATGAAAAGATGCTCAGCATCACTAATCATCAGAGAAATGCAAATCAAAACCACAATAAGATATCACCTCACACCTGTCAGAATGGCTATCGTCAAAAAGACCACAACTAACAAATGCTGGCAAGGATGTGGAGAAAAGGGAACCTTAGTACACTCTTGGTGAGAATGTAAACTGGTGCAGCCACTCTGGAAACATTATGGAGGTTTCTCAAAAAACTAAGCATAGAATAACCATGTGATCTAGCAATTCCACTGTTGGGTATATATCTGAAGAAAACGAAAACACTAATTCAAAAAGATACATGCACCCCAGTGTTCATAGCAGCATTGTTTACAATGGCCAAGATATGGAAGCAATCTAAGTGTCCATCAACAGATGAATGGATAAAGAAGATGTGGTATATATACGAAATGGAATATTAGTCAGCCATAAAAGAGAATGAAATTCTGCCATTTGGTGCAACATGGATGGACCTAGAGGGTATTATGCTTAGTGAAATAAGTCATACAGAGAAAGACAAATACTGTATGGTATCACTTATATGTGGAATCTAAAAAATAAAGCAAAAGAATGAATATAACAAAACAGAAACAGACTCAACAGATATAGAGAAAAACTAGTGATTACCAGTTGAGAGAGGGAAGGGGAAGAGGCAAGCTAGGAGTAGAGGTAAAGAGGCACAAACTACTATGTATAAAATAAATAAGTTACAAGGATGTATTGTACAGCACAGGCAAATCTAGCCATTATTTTATAATAATTTTAAATGGAGTATAATCTATAGAAATGTTGAATCACGATGTTGTACACCTGAAACTAAAATAATAGTAAATCAACTATACTTCAATAAAAAAAGAATTACCCATTCATATCCTTTGTACCACTTGAATCTGTATTTTTCTTGTCAATTTGTTTGAGCTCTTGAAATAGTAAACACAAAATATTTAACAGTAAACACAAAAAGATGAAATATTGGGATATATAAGTACTCTTTTATAATGATGCTCTAGTACACCTAGGAAGAGGACAAATTATAGGTTCTTATGATAAAATCTAATACAGTTGAAATTTGTATCAGAAGAGATATAGAAATAATAGTAAATAATCAAATCATCATGGGGCTTCCCTGGTGGCGCAGTGGTTGAGAGTCCGCCTGCCGATGCAGGGGACACGGGTTCGTGCCCCGGTCTGGGAAGATCCCACATGCCACGGAGCGGCTGGGCCCGTGAGCCATGGCCGCTGAGCCTGCGCGTCCGGAGCCTGTGCTCCGCAACGGGAGAGGCCACAACAGTGAGAGCCCTGCGTACCGCAAACAAAACAAAACAAAACAAAAAACACATCATGTTGTAAATCTAAAACTAATACAGTGTTGTATATAAATTTTATCTCAATAAAACTAGGGAAAAAACAAATAATAGTAAGTAGTAAATCATTTTCTTTGTCTATGCATTAATTATTTTGGAGCAGCATGTGAATTTTGAAAATGTTGGAGTGGGTATTTAACAAAATTATTTACACTTGTCTTTATTCCTTAAGGTATCTACCAGATCAAAATTAGTAAGTTTCGTGACCATATGGTAGTATGCAAAAAATACCTCCACAAAACCCTCACAATCTTTCAGAAAGTATTTTAAGCAATATAAATAATAAAGATTATAAGGCAAACATTTTGTTTAGTAATGATGAAAAACCAATTATTAGCAAATAGTTTTATTACTACCTATGAAATTAGAACTAATAATTATTTTCCTGCTGTCTCCCCACCAAAAGAACCCACATTTTTTTTCTCTGAAAAATAGTCATGATGTGAAGCTGAGGATGTGGTGGAAGAGGAGGCGTTAAAAATGCGTTTATCAGGACTTCCCTGGCGGTCCAGGGGTTAGGACTCCACGCATCCGCTGCAGGGGGCACCGGTTGATCCCTGGTTGGTCAGCTAAGATCCCACATGCCATGCGGCCAAAGGAAAAAAAGTTTGTTGACCCTGGATCTATGAACCTGGCCAGGTACAGAACTAGGTCATCACCAATGGGTGAAAGGCAGTTCAGTCTTTCTGGTTTGGTTTATTTTGGACCTGCATGCCTGGAGCAGTCCTTAAGAGAGGGGCCCTAGAGCATGGGGGCTGCGTGTTCTTTCCTCATGACTGCGAATGCCAGACATTCTGTGACACTGGACTGTGGACCTCATTCACCCGGGGCCCGATGGCTGTCTTGCTTCACAGCTTCCTCTGATTTTGGCTGAGACAGAAGTTCAGACGCCTTGTGTGTGTGTAACTTTACCTCTCTGTGAGTTGTTTCTCTCCTTTTGTGCTTAGGCGGTATGTGTTTTTAGGTATAAAATCTTCCTGTGTCTCTCTCACTTTTACATTTTTTTTGTAAATTTTACCCTTTATTCTGTGCTCACTTGAATTAAAATTCAAACATGAAATAATTTATAGAAATCTTTTCATCACAGATCATAATACTGTGTTTGTGTGTGTGCGCGCGTGCGCACGTTTACTGAGGAGTGGAAGATCACATGGAAAACGGTTTTTAAAGTAAAAGTTTTAGGTACCAAATAAAATATATGGAGTCACGTAGGCAGATGACCTTTTAAATGGAGAATGTGATCAGAAAGTTCACCTTTAAATATTTTATCGTTTTCTTTGAAGTATTACCTGAGAATGGAAACATTTATTAGAGCACAGTCATTATGGAATTGCTCTTTTCTGTATTGAAAGAATGGTGAAATGTTCTGTTCAGTCTTTTTGAATTTCTCCACCAAAGCTTAAGGGCAGAGGAAAGTGAAGCTGTACATCTGGGGAGAATGGGAGGTGACACCTTTGCAGTCTGCTACAAGCTCTAAATTACTTTGAAGCTTCGCTATATATTAAGAATGAATGCATAGTTTAGTCTATCTGTAATACATCTTGTTTTTTGATATAAAAATGTTTTAAATTGCTTACTAGTAAGATTATTTAACCCCTTCCCTCCAATCTATAAGTAAGAATGATTCTGCTGGAATGCATGCCATGTATATCCTTGACTTTGGGACACCCTAGGCTGATTGTTACACATCCTACAGAATACACACAGCTTTGTTTCAATAGCTTTATAAGAGATGGGAGAACAGCTAAAGATCTACATGTTTCAGGAGGTGCTAATCACATTTTTATGTGAAGTGTCCATTTGAGCAAAGGTCCACAGGTTTTCAGGATTTGAGTAATGCCTCATTGCTTAAGGTTCCCTTTTCAATTAACTCATTCATTAATTTGGCAAACAGACTGGTCTCCAGGACTGAAAAAGTGTCCGTCTTCATCGACCTTACAATGTAGTTTTTCTTTTGATTTACAGTTTGATAGACACATTCTAAAAGTAGTTGGAATTTGTTGCCTTTATTTTCCAGGAGTTAAAAAAAATGTAAAAATCCAAACCAAAAACATCTTTCTTAATCTGGCAAATAAATGTGCTTCATCCGTTGGGTGAGAAATTGTAGATTAATCTGCAAATACTGTTACTTATTGCTAAGAAGGGACTTTCTCATTGCCAGAGTATTGTATTTTTAAACTTTATACATACATAACTCTTGATAGAAAAGAATTGATTATGTCTCTGAAGTTAAAATATTGTTCTTTCTGATTATACTTTACTTTCAGCTATGGAAAAACTGTCCAGTGCCAAGATCATTTAGTACGATGTACTGACTGAAAGTAATTATAGAGGTGATTCTTGCCTGTGAAGTACATGACTCATAAATAGTCATGCATGCAAATTCCAACAGGTACCCTCCACCACTCCACTTGTCCCATCATCAGGGGAGCCACCATGAGAAGGAAGCCTGGAGTTTGTGAAGATAACATGACTCGAGAGAAAGTAAAGGGGGGATTAAGAACAGATGAGGGGAGCTAATCCTGGAGACTAACTCCCAGCCAGGCATGAGGGTAGGGCTTGGGGCCAGGGAGAAGGATGGTATGTGTAACTTCCCCTTTGAAACACGTTTTCTTTCTTTTCCAATTCCTAAAAAGCGAATTACGGCATATTTGAGGTGGCTAAGAGAAGGCGAGATCATCTAGTTCTTGTTTAACACTAATGTGTATGTAAAGGAAACTAAAGTCTGTTTCAAGTGGTTGCCCAGTTTCACGTGGTTAATTAGTGGTGGCATATATCTAGGCATCTAGATTCCAGAATCTATGCTTGGATTTTTCATACTTGATTTACTTATTTTCCGGAGTGCTCATCGCCTGTGGGAGATGATGGGACATGGAGCTGAAGAGGTGGTCTGAAGCCAACTCGTGGAAGGCTTTGTTGGTATGCCATGCTGCAGGATTTCCTGTGTGTGCTGGAGAGCTAGTGATGATTTTAAGCATGGCCGTAACGTTAGATTTCCGTCAAGAAGGGAAACTTTGACTGTAATTTGGAGAATGATTGATGTCCGGGGTGGTGGTGAGTGGTAAAGGGATATTAGGAAGTTTCTGGAATAGTTTATTCAAAAAATGCTGAGACTGAATATAAACAGTGGGAGTGAAGAGAAGGGTGGACTTGTTAGAGCAATATTTGGGAGGTAGAGAGAGAGAGAAATTAATGATGTTTTGTATATATTGGTGGTAGGTGGCGGTGAAGGGAGAGGGAGAAATTAGGTGTTTTGACTTTCTCGGGTGCATAGCAAATCACCTTACAAATTAATTGCTTAAACTGATAGCTATTGTTTAGTTGCTCACTATTCTGCAGTTTGGGCAGGGCTTCGTAAAGATAGCTCTCCACTCTATATGGCATCTGACAGAGCTGGAATTTTCGGCATGGCTTCTTCCCTGTCTGGTGCCTCAGCTGAGATTGCTGTCATCTAGGGGCTGGCCAGGAATCTCGCTGTGGTATGTCCACATGGCCAGTTTTAGCTTCATCATAGCATTCAGTCTCATAATAGTCTGACTTCTTATGTGGAGACTGTTTTTTCATCAGAGTACAAAAATAGAAGCTGAAAGCCTTCTTAATGCATGGGTGCAGGAATCCCAGAACATTCTTTCTACTGCATTCTATTGGTCAGAGCAGTCACAAGTCCAGGCAGGGTTTAAGACGTGGGAAATAGCCCCCACCAAATAATTTATAAACATATATTTAATCCACCACAATCTGCCCTGTGGCCACAAATTATTTATGTTCTTTCACAGGAAAAATACACTTACCCATTTCCAAGATGCCCTGCAGTCTCATTCCATCAGAGCATCAGACTCAGGCTCAAATACTGGAATCTCATTCGTTAAGTCATGTCTAGGTGCAGATGAAGTGTATTGGGTGTGATTTCTCAGATGCAGAGAGTTGTGAACTAAAAGGACAAGTTATCTGGTCTCCTCCTCCAACATAAAATGGGAAAACAGGGACAAGATAAGTACAGTAGGTACTCTGTTCAAAATAGATGTGTGGGAGTGGGTTATGGAACTACGTAACAGGTACTGGTCCATAGCAATTCTGAAATCCAGCCAATTTCCCCTGTTCTAGGGGCAGGGAATACCTTGATTAGGGCCCATTTCTCACTGGGAATGGCTTTCTGTAGTTCCCAGTAGACTCCATCCACTGTGCCATCCCTTCTCTCCAATGAGAAAGGACTGTGTTTGCACCAGAATAGCTTTTTCAGTCTGTTTCCTACCCATAGAAGTTTGGGGACCCAAAGGCCTCTTTTAATTTTGGAATGTCACATTTCATTTTAGAGCAACCTGGTATGGCTCCCCAAATTTTAAGGACTTCCTCTGTATCAAATTACAGTCTAGTCTGTTGGACAAAAGTCACACCCAGAAATATTTGTGAGATGGGTTGGCCCTTCTCTACTTTAGGTGGGGTGTCAGGTTGCTGTGGGACAGCACTTTAAGAGTCTTAGATGCCCATTTGTTTAGCTAAGGGAGCCTAGGAGCCAGGGCCTCAGATGTTTGAGGTTTTAAAAAAGAGTCTTACTTTCTTGATATTTATCCTGCTGCCGTTTTTACTGGCGGAGCCTTACTTTGATCTTTGCCCAGAGACTGTGAAGCTAATTTTTACTCTGAGAATCTTTTGCTGAGAAAGACTGCAGATGAGAAGCAGTTTTACAGTTGGACCCGTGAAGTCCTGGATCCTTTGTATTTCCTCTAATTTTTGCTTTGAAAACTGAACAGTTTCTTCTTAGCTTATCTTGCTTCTCTCATACTTTATCACTGGAAGCTAAAAAAAGGCAGTTGCACGTTTAATTTTTTGCCTAGAATCTCCTTAACCCGATTCACAAGCTCGTTAGATATTTTATATTGTGCACATAACTGCGAATGACAGTTTTACTCCTTGTTTTGCCAGTACACGACTCATGTCCCCTTTTCTCTGGCCTTCAGTAGCAGTTTCCCCAGTGCCCTTCTGCCTCCCAGTAACTGTCTCCTTCGAGGTGTCTACACGGTGCTCACTCCCAAAGCCAATGGCTCATATTTTAGGTTTTTGTTGTGGCACCAGCTCATTTTTAGATATTTTTAGATATTGATTTTTGTATTGCTTATTGTGTAACAAACCACCCCCAGACTTAGTGGCTTCAAATGGCAACACCATTTATTTACTTACCACCCTGCAGTTTGGTTCCCCATGGTGAGAACAGTTTATTTCTACTCTACCTGGTATCTTTTGGGACTGGAATTCCTATGGTGGCTTCTTCACTCTCATGTCTGGAGCCTCAGCTGAATGGTTGAAATATCTGGAGCCTGGCTCAGCATCTCTTTTCCTCCATATGACCTTTTTACATGGATGGCTTGGGCTTCCTCACAGCATGGTGGTCTCAGGGCAGTCTGACTTCTTATATAGCTGCTGGCTTTTTTTTCAGAGTGAGAAAGCAGAGGCAGCCAGGTCTTCTTAGTACTAGAGCTTGAATATCCCAGAATGTTGCTTCAGTTGCATTCAGTTGGTTAAAGGACAAGCCCTGATTCAAGGGGAGGCAGAAAGCTCCTTCCTTTCAGTGGGAGAACTACAAAGAATTTGAAGCTATCTCAAATCCATTACACTAGGGGATAATTCCTAGGTTTTTCTGGTTTAGGTAACTTTGGTAGATTATGATATTCTTCACTTGGACTAAGTTTTCTGGAAAAGGTCATGGTGTACTTATGGATACATTCCAAAGTAAACAAAACAAAAGAAAAAGAAGAAACAAAGAGAAAGAAATGGTCCTGTCAAAGGTAGACTGACTTACTCCACCTCTTTTTGCTCTCTCCTCACAATGTAGTTCTGTTTTCAGGTCTTCTACCCATGATTTCCATTTCCTCTTCCATCAGCTATAAACAGCATTTCTTTTTTACAATTAAATTTTTTAAATATAATTTTTAAAGGTTACTTTTCATTTAATTTTCATTGAATTTACAGTTATTACAAAACATTGGCTATATTTCCCGTGTTATATAATACGTCCTTGAGCCCAATAGTTTGTACTTCTCACTCCCCACCCCTATATTACTGCCCCCCTCCACTGGTAACCACTAGTTTGTTTTCTATATCTGTGAGTCTGCTTCTTTTTTGTTATATTCACTAGTTTCCTGTATTTTTTAGATTCCACATATAATGATATAATACAGTATTTGTCTGTCTCTGTATGACTTATTTCACTTAGCATAAAGCCCTCCAAGTCCATCCATGTTACTGCAAATGGCAAAATTTAGTTCCTTTTTATGACTGAGTAGTATTCCATTGTGTGTGTGTGTGTGTGTGTGTGTGTATATCTATCTCTCTCTCTATCTCTCTCTCTCTCTCACTCTCTCTCTCTCTCTATATATATCACATCTTCTTTTTCCATTCATCTGTTGATGGACTCTTAGATTGCTTCCATATCTTGGCAATTGTAAGTAAGGCTGCTATGAACATTGGGGTGCATGTGTCTTTTCAAATTAGTGCTTTTTAGACAGCATTTCTTAAGATTTCTATGTCAATTCTACTACCTTCATTTTTTTATCTCTTTTTTTCTACTTCCACTTTCTAGTTTCTGGTATCTATACTTTTTTATATTGATAGAATTGATATCATTACATCATGATGTGCCCATAATTAATTTCATGCTTTGTTTTTAGACTGACTTTAAAATTTGCTCATTAGTAATAGGTCATGCTATTGTAACTCTGTAAATATTCACCAGAAAGTCAGTGTGCCATAATTATATGTCTTTTCTTTTGCAGCTTTTTTGTTTTGTCCTGCGGTCTCTACCAGTTTTTTCTTGCCTTTTCTGCTTTAGTTATATTCTTAAATTCTTCTAACATTTCAAGTGTATTAACCAACCTGGAGGCTCTTCCTTTCCTAGATACGCCTCACCCAGAGTCCTCTGTTATCCTGGTTCAGTGGGACTAATGGCACCCATGCCTGCGGCACAGCACTCAAGGTTGGAGTCACTATTTCCTTCATCCCATGACTTCCTGTTTCTTATTGTACTCTTTTGTTTTGTTCAAGCATATTTTTAAATAGCTTTTCCAAAACGCTTATATGGGTCAACCTTCTGAGTCTTTTATCATCTGAAAATGTGTCTGTTTTGTGACGAGAATATTTTTTCAACACTGTAGGAAAAGAAAATACCTAAGTACTCAGAACACTCTATGCTCTAAATGCCTTACATTTATGCTCTAAATAAATGTAAGGGATGTGATTACTTGGTTTTGTTTTTTTTCCCAAAATCTATGTTATGATCGTTTGTCCATTTCATCATTGTTTAATTTTTTCTTTTTGGTATTCATATTTCTGAATTGTAGAAATTGCAGTCAGATATTAGTTGTTGGGTTTATTTATTGATAATTAATTCTATTAGATGACAAACTTGTGAAATTTTCCCTGAATAGAAATCAGTGTTGTGAAGCAAATAGGCCTCTTTTAGGGAAAAAAATGTTTGAAGTATCCCCTTTTAGTCTTTATTTTAAGAATCTCTTTGCTTTTTCCTCTGGTGAGACAAAGGCAAATTGTTCAAAACTTGTTTCAAGACAGTTTGTCACTGCAGATGAACTTGATTCTTTTAAAACGGTCAACAAGATCTGAAAAGGTTTCAGACCTCTGAGTGGTGGTACTGCTCTTAGGTCAATTCTATTATCCCTCCTTTGAAAACAGCTGTTTAGATGGTAAAAGGTTGAGATATAAACTCCATTAACAACATTCATGCCTGCAAGAAAAATGGGCTTTATTGTTTTAGTATAATGAATGGGACCGGCCTGTGAGTCTGTACTGAAGTTTTTCTACACCGGTGGAGGTGTTAGATTTGAAGCTTGTGATTTGTAATGAAGGAAACTGGATTAAGCATTTACCCTTACCTAGGTTATCAGCATGTGAAATAACCCAGTGGAAAACATTGCTTGAAAGCAGAAACTACATTAATAGTAGGTCATAAGACAAACAAGGTGCTCTGTCGGAAAGTCCAGAGCCAGTGGTTGCAAAAACAACTTGATCCTGTACATAAATGAGGAAGCTTAAACAGGCCAACCAATTAAAATGGAAGGAACACAAAAATTAACTGGTTCCGGAGCCATGATACATACCAAGGTGTCATTTTTTTTTTTATCTAGTGAATTGTGAACTTCCTAAACTGTTTGTAGGTTTGCTATTTCTAGTAACTAATCAAGTAATACAAAGACTCTTTATATAAACAGCCTTTGGTAGTATACAGATATCTTATTATAATGTTGGGGGAATGCATTTCATATTATGACTTGTGTACTTCACTACTCGCTTAAAAAAGTGTGTGAAAGGGCTTCCCTGGTGGCGCAGTGGTTGAGAGTCCGCCTGCCGATGCAGGGGACACGGGTTCGTGACCCAGTCCGGGAAGATCCCACATGCCGTGGAGCGGCTGGGCCCGTGAGCCATGGCCGCTGAGGCTGCGCGTCCGGAGCCTGTGCTCCGCAACGGGAGAGGCCACAACAGCGAGAGGCCCGCGTACCGCAAAAAAAAAAAAAAAGAAAAAAAGAAAAAAGTGTGTGAAAGAGGCCTTCTAGTGTAAGAGTCAGCTTTTTACACATCATTCCTGTTTAGATATTCCACAGAGTTAAGAGCCACAGCCTCTATGGGGAGAAGTCACTGGGGAGAAACAGCAGAAGATGAATCCTTTTCAGGCTTAACTTTGTCCATGGCTTGGTAGACACAAACCAGTACATGTACCTGCTGGGTTCCCATCCCTTTGGATTTTAGAAAACTTCTACTTTGTCCTTAAACTTCCCTCATAGGACTACTTTAATATTTAAAGGAATGGCAATAATTTTTTCAGAAAACATATTAAAATTTGATAAATTCATTTTTGAAAGATTTTTTTTTGATGTGGACCATTTTAAAAGTCTTTATTGAATTTGTTACAATATTGCTTCTTTTTTATGTTTTGGTTTTTTGGCCATGAGGCATGTGGGATCTAAGCTCCCTGACCAGGGATTGAACCCACACCCCCTGCACTGGAAGGCGAAGTCTTAACCACTGGACTGCCAGGGAAGTCCCAATAAAGTCATTTTTTAATTCATATACTTCTATATGCAAAATCTCTGTATTTAGTGCCTCTCTCTGTAAATGGTTGTTTGTGCACTTGGCAACCTCTATACTGAATGCAATAATGCAATCTTTTTTATCCTCCTGAGATAATCATCTTTTAAAATTTATTCTTTAAAGTCGAGGTGACATTGGTTTATAACTGGATGCAATCTTTTTGAATGTGGTGATAGTTCCACCTACTGTATGCTTTGCCAAATCTAGCAAGGGTTTTGCACATAGTAACTGCTTGATATTGTTTGTTGAATGAAATTATTTAGATATAGTCCTGTTTCTATTGTTGTTTCTCTTCAACTCAAAGTCTACATTATGTTTGTGTAGTGAAAGCACAGTAGCGTTGCTTCCAGGGTTCAGGGTCACTGGCAAGAACATATTTGATTTGACTTATACTGAGAAATAAAACATGAACCAAACAAAACAACTAGCTACATTCTTTTAAATTTTTTAAAAAGATTGGCTGGCAAATCTGGCTTCTATTGTATTTGAAATATGAAATATAATTATTTGTGTTATTTAGTAATAAGGTAGATATTCTAGCAAGTATTTGACATGGAGGTGGTTCTTGCTGAGCACTCTTATTTTCTGTATTTTTCTTATTTTTTTAAGGCATTTCTTAAATTTTTTAAAATTATTTTATTGTTTATTTATTTTAGGCTGCATTGGGTCTCGTTGCTGTACGTGGGTTTTCTCTAGTTGCGGCGAGTGGGGGCTACTCTTCGTTGCGGTGCGTGGGCCACTCATTGTGGTGGCTTCTCTTGTTGCGGAGCATGGGCTCTAGGCACGCGGGCTTCAGTAGTTGTGGCGCACGGGCTTAGTTGCTTCGCGGCATGTAGGATCTGCCGGGACCAGGGCTCGAACCCGTGTCCCCTGCATTGGCAGGCAGATTCTTAACCACTGCGCCACCAGGGAAACCCTCTTATTTTTTTGAAACTATCACATCTGAAACATCTGTCATAATGATTTAATAAATAACCCAAATTACCACTGCTCTTTTCATGAATGTCAATACTTTTGATGACCTCTTGTGTTTAATAATGTTATTTATTTTCTCAAAGTTCATAAGGGCCCTGGCAAGATCTAAAATCTGTGGAATCTAAACCATGATCCTGCTAAATCTGGGCTAATAAGAAAGTAATATGGTAATATGATTTGAGCTCAAAATAAACACATCTGAGATGATAGTAAACTCGGGTTTACTTCTGTAAGTTAATTATACTTGTCCTGTTGTCCTCATAAGGTAATTTTATAAGTCAACTTAAAATTAGTTGAAAAGTACTTTGTAAGGTATTGAAATGTCTACATTTTGTAGACTTGGCCTGTTCACAGCAAGCCATGTGGGTGGCAGTGGGTAGTATATTATCTGGTGTATCTAGTACAGCAAAGGATGTCCATCGATTTGTACTTGTCAAATGTTTGGAACAGGGGCTGCCACACAATAAGCCCTATATACACTTTATTATGTAAATATTAAAACCCACAAAAATATGAATTGCTATAGTAAAAGGTGGTTAAGTGTAGCATTCCAGGGACCACCTTAGTAGGAAGAAGGTCAAAAGTGAGAAGACAAAGGTTTCAGGAGTGAGCAAGAGGTGATGGCATCTGATGTCCAAGTTGTGTGTGTGTGTGTGTGTGTGTGTGTGTGTGTGTGTGTGTGTGTGTGTGTAGGGTGGCCTTCACTAACAGTGTGTTCATTCACAGTATGGGAGACAAGGCAGAGTATGAAGGCACAGATGCAGATAGGTGATTAGATGTGGAAAGAGGAACTTGCAAAAGCTCTATCTATCTATCCATACACACACACACACACACACACACACACACACACACACACACACACACACACAGTGATTCCGACAAACCAAGTCACAGAGAAAGATGAGATTTTGTCTGTTGACAATTGCTGACTCATATACCTTGAGGTTTGCTGTAATTTTATGGTCTTTATGTAAATCTCTTTGATGTTCACATGCAGCATCCTTAAGCTTTCATTCATTTCACTTCATTCCACCATTACATCCTTGAGGATTATCTCCATCCTTGGCAATGCATCATATGGTTCTAGCTGTCGTAAAGATGAGATTCAAGTAAGCATATTGCTTTCCTGTTTTAGGATGAGAAGAAAAGTCTGGAATATTTCAGTCTGTCTGTCCATTAAAAAAAAAATCCAAACTATTTGAACCCAGAATAGATGGTGAGCAGCAATGGCTACCATTTAGTGAGCACTTATGGGCCAAACATATGTATTATCTCATTTAATCCTTACAATAATCATTTGAAGCAAGTCTCATTAAACCACTTTTTATATGAAAAAAGATGACAGTTTTAGAGAAGTTAATAATACGTTTGTATGAGACCATACAGCCAGTAAATTGGAGAGCTGGTTTTGGAGCCTGTTTGAACAATTTTGGAAGGCATTAAATTTTGATTATAACCTGTATGTCCATACGTTTAACAAATAATTGAATGTAGTGGAGATAGGTTAAAGTTTTAGTACTTTATTACTGTGGGCATCGTAGAATACTCTATTAACCATGGTTCTCAAATGTGGCTGTAGAACTCTGGGTTCCCTGAGGTGCTTTCAGTGGGTCAGCAAAACTACTTTCATCACGTTAAGGTGTAATGTGTCTTTTTCACTATGTTGACATTTGTACTGCTGATCTAAAAGCGATGGTAGATAAAACTGCTGATGCCTTAGCATGAATCAGTGTACTGGCACCAGACTCTACTAGTGGTCACTATATTTGTCACCACCAAGAATTCACAGTTAAAAAGAAGGCCAGGTCCATTTGAGAATGTCCTTGATGGATGAGTAGAAATTATTCAATTTATTAACTTTTATCTCTTGAGAACAAATTTATATTTACATATGTAATATAGGTGACAAAATGGGAACTGCGCACTCAAATACAATGGTTGTCTAGAGGAAAAGCATTTGTGCTGTTGTATGGATATTAACAGAAGTCATATTTTGATGATATTTAATAAAATGTGTCAAATGTCAACATTTATATAACTCAGTGAACTAATATTTTCCAAAACACCATTGTATGAGTTATGAAGTCATGTATTGGTAAAAGATCCATTTGAAGAGCGAGATAAAGAAATGGTTTTTTTTTTTTTTTTTTTTTTTTTGCGGTACGCACGCCTCTCACTGCTGTGGCTTCTCCCGCTGCGGAGCACAGGCTCCGGACGCGCAGGCTCAGCGGCCATGGCTCACGGGCCCAGCCGCTCCACGGCATGTGGGATCTTCCCGGACTGGGTCACGAACCCGTGTCCCCTGCATCGGCAGGCGGACTCTCAACCACTGCGCCACCAGGGAAGCCCAGAAATGGATTTTTAATGGAACAGAGTACAGAAAGTTCACTGATATAGCTCTAGATTTTGCATTGCAGCACATCTTTAAGAAACTATCATTTGTTGGATTTGGGGATAGTGTTAATAGAGACATACACAATTATTAGACAAGGTCTTAAAATCCTTCATTTTCCCTATATATATATTTATGTGAGGCTGGAGGCTTTTTTCCTGTACTTGAACCAAAACAACATATTGCAGCAGATTGAGTACAAAAACAGATAAGAAAATCTAGCTGCCTTCTGTTGTCAGACATCAAAGATATTTGCAAAAATGTTAAACAGTATCAATCTTCTCACAAAATTTTGTTTAAAAAAACTAAACTATCTTTAAAGAAAATACATCACTTAAGTTCATCTGCAATGATTTGTTGTTATTTTAAATGAACAAATTAATAAATATTTAAAATTTTCTCACCTGTAATTTCTAAAATGGTAAATATTAATTAACATAACCACACACACAAAAGCTCTTTGAAGTCTCTCAACAATGTTAAAGAATGAGAATTGCTGTTCTAGAAAGCACTTTAAAAACGATGATAAAGATCCCTAATTATTGAGATGGAAAAGTGCTTAAGCCATGTTTTCAAGCCCAAAGCGGGGAGGGGTATGTGTGCGGGGGTCACAGGTCTTTGTGTTTAGAATGATGCTATTTATTCAAAATTTTATACTTTAATTATCTGTGCATGAGAGATATCCGGAGGGTGTTTACTAAAATTTCAGTGGTGGTCATTTCTGGATGAGTATTTTCTTATTTATATTTATCTTTATTATTTTATTTTACAATGAGCATGTATCATTAAGAAAAAACAATAAAGCTATATAAACGCACATTTTATTATTTTACAGCAGGTGTTATTTTTTAAAAAAATAGAGCAGAAAGTAATTTTTTAAAAAAATCTACTTATTTATTTATTTTTGGTTGTGTTGGGTCTTCGTTGCTCTGCTCGGGCTTTCTCTAGTTGCGGCGAGCGGGGCTACTCTTCGTTGCCGTGCATGGGCTTCTCATTGCGGTGGCTTCTCGTTGCGTAACACGGGCTCTAGGCACTTGGGCTTCAGTAGTTGCAGCACGTGGGCTCAGTAGCTGTGGCTCACGGGCTTTGGAGTGCAGGCTCAGTAGTTGTGGTGCACGGGCTTAGTTGCTCCGCGGCATGTGAAACCTTCCCGGACCAGGGCTTGAACCTGTGTCCCCTGAATTGGCAGGCAGATTCTTAACCACCACGCCACCAGGGAAGTACAGGTATCATTTTTATAAAAACATATGAAACCATATAAAAAGCGTTTGTAAAAACTATTCTTGTAGTGCATTCTTTTTAGACATGCTAAATAGTAGTTGTGGTTTGTGGTCCAAATTCATTGCCCAAAACTTCAATGTAGTCATTTGAATCTACATGTTTAAGATGATGTTATTGGTAGCTTGACCTGGTAGATACTGATATTAGATATTTGATAATGCAGCTGTGCATTAAAAACTTTACTAATCTTTTCTTTTTTTAATTTTATTTATTTTTTTATACAGCAGGTTCTTATTAGTTATCCATTTTATACATATTAGTGTATATACGTCAATCCCAATCTTCCAGTTCATCACACCACCACCCCCCCGCCACTTTCCCCCCTTGGTATCCATACATTTGTTCTCTGCATCTGTGTCTCAATTTCTGCCCTGCAAACCGGTTCATCTGTACCATTTTTCTAGGTTCCACATATATGCGTTAATATACAATATTTGTTTTTCTCTTTCTGACTTACTTTACTCTGTATGACAGTCTCTAGATCCAGCCACATCTCTACAAATGACCCAATTTTGTTCCTTTTTATGGCTGAGTAATATTCCATCGTATATATGTGCCATATCTTCTTTATCCATTCATCTGTCGATGGGCATTTAGGTTGCTTCCATGACCTGGCTATTGTAAATAGTGCTGCAATGAACATTGTGAGGCATGTGTCTTTTTGAATTATGGTTTTCTCCAGGTATGTGCCCAGTAATGTGATTGCTGGGTCATATGGTAATTCTATTTTTAGAATAGAACCTCCATACTGTTCTCCATAGTGGCTGTATCAATTTACATTCCCACCAACAGTGCAAGAGGGTTCCCTTTTCTCCACACCCTCTCCAGCATCTGTTGTTTGTAGATTTTCTAATGATGCCCATTCTAACTGGTGTGAGGTGATACCTCATTGTAGTTTTGATTTGCATTTCTCTAATAATTAGTGATGTTGAGCAGCTTTTCATGTGCTTCTTGGCCATCTGTATGTCTTCTTTGGAGAAATGTCTATTTAGGTCTTCTTCCCATTTTTTGATTGGGTTGTTTGTTGTTTTAATATTGAGCTGCATGAGCTGTTTATATATTTTGGAGATTAATCCTTTGTCTGTTGATTTGTTTGCAACTATTTTCTCCCATTCTAAGGGTTGTCTTTTCATCTTGTTTGTAGTTTCCTTTGCTGTGCAAAAACTTTTAGGTCCCATTTGTTTATTTTTATTTCCATTACTCTAGGAGGTGGATCAAAAAAGATCTTGCTGTGATTTATGTCAAAGAGTGTTCTTCCTATGTTTTCTTCTAAGAGCTTTATAGCGTCTGGTCTTACTACATTTAGGTTTCTAATCCATTTTGAGATTATTTTTGTGTATGCTGTTAGGGAGTGTTCTAATTTCATTCTTTTACATGTAGCTGTCCAGTTCTCCCAGCACCACTTATTGAAGAGACTGTCCTTTCTCCATTATATATCCTTGCCTCCTTTGTCATAGCTTAGTTGACCATAGGTGTGTGGGTTTATCTCTGGGCTTTCTCTCCTGTTCCATTGATCTATATTTCTGTTTTTGTGTCAGTACCATATTGTCTTGATTACTGTAGCTTTGTAGTATAGTCTGAAGTCTGGGAGCCTGAGTCCTCCAGCTCCGTTTTTTTCCCTCAAGACCGCTTTGGCTCTACGGGGTCTTTTGTGTCTCCATACAAATTTTAAGATTTTTTGTTCTAGCTCTGTAAAAAATGCCATTGGTGATCTGATAGTGTTTGTATTGAATCTGTAGATTGCTTTGGGTAGTATAGTCATATTCACAGTATTGATTCTTCCAATCCAAGAACATGGTATTATCTCTCCATCTGTTGGTATCATCTTTAATTTCTTTCATCAGTGTTAGTTTTCTGCATACAGGTCTTTTTTCTCCCTAGGTAGGTTTGTTCCTAGGTATTTTATTCTTTTTGTTGCAGTGGTAAATGGGAGTGTTTCTTTAATTTCACTTTCACACTTTTCATCATTAGCGTATAGAAATGCAAGAGATTTCTGTGCATTAATTTTGTATCCTCCAAGTTTACTAAATTCATTGATGAGCTCTAGTAGTTTTCTGGTAGCATCTGTAGGATTCTCTGTGTATAGTATCATGTCATCTGCAGACAGTGACAGTTTTACTTTTTCCTTTCCAATTTGGATCCCTTTTATGTCTTTCTCTTTTCTGATTGCTGTGGCTAGGACTTCCAAAACTATGTTGAATAATAGTGGTAAGAGTGGACATCATTGTCTTGTTCCTGATCTTAGAGGAAATGCTTTCAGTTTTTCACCATTGAGAATGATGTTTGCTGTGGGTTTGTCCTAGATGGCCTTTATTATGTTGAGGGAGGTTCCCTCTATGCCCACTTTCTGGACAGTTTTTATCATAAATGGGTGTTGAATTTTGTCAAAAGCTTTTTCTGCATCCATTGAGATGATCTTATGGTTTTCCTTCTTCAATTTGTTAATATGGTGTTTCACATTGATTGATTTGCATGTATTGAAGAATCCTTGCATCCCTGGGATAAATCCCACTTGATCATGGTGTATGATCCTTTTAATGTGTTGTTGGATTCTGTTTGCTAGTATTTTGTTGAGGATTTTTGCGTCTATATTCATCAGTGATATTGGTCTGTAATTTCCTTTTTTTGTAGTATCTTTGTCTGGTTTTGGTATCAGGGTGATGGTGGCCTCATAGAATGAGTTGGGGAGTGTTCCTTCCTCTGCAATTTTTTTGGAAGAGTTTGAGAAGGATGGGTGTTAGCTCTTCTCTAAATGTTTGATAGATTTCACCTGTGAAGCCATCTGGTTCTGGACTTTTGTTTGCTGGAAGATTATTAATCACAGTTTCCATTTCATTTCTTGTGATTGGTCTGTTCATATTTTCTATTTTTTTCTTGTTCAGTCTTGGAAGGTTATACCTTTCTAAGAATCTGTCCATTTCTTCCAGGTTTTGCATTTTATTGGCACAGAGTTGCTTGTAGTAGTCTCTTAGGATGCTTTGTATTTCTGTGGTGTCTGTTGTAACTTCTCCTTTTTCATTTCTAATTATACTGATTTGTGTCCTCTCCCTCTTTTTCTTGATGAGTCTGGCTAATGGTTTATCAGTTTTGTTTCTCTTCTCAAAGAACCACCTTTTAGTTTGATTTATCTTTGCTATTGTTTTCTTTGTTTCAGTTTCATTTATTTCTGCTTTGATCTTTATGATTTGTTTCCTTCTACTAAGTTTGGGGTTTTTTTTGTTCTTCTTTCACTAGTTCCTATAGGTGTAAGGTTAGATTGTTTATTTTAGCTGTTTCTTGAGGTAGGATTGTATTGCTGTAAACTTTCCTCTTGGAACTGCTTGCTGCATCCCATAGGTTTTGGATCATCGTGTTTTCATTGTCATTTGTCTCTAGGTAGTTTTTGATTTCCTTTTTGATTTCTTCAGTGATCTCTTGGTTATTTATCATGTATTGTTTAGATTTGATTTTGATTTCCTTTTTGATTTCTTCAGTGATCTCTTGGTTATTTATCATGTATTGTTTAGCGTCCATGTGTTTGTGTTTTGTACATTTTTTTCCCTGTAATTCATTTCTAACCTCATAGCCTTGTGGTCAGAAAAGATGCTTGATTTGATTTCAAGTTTCTTAAATTTAGTGAGGCTTGATTTGTGACCCAAGATGTGATCTATCTTGGAGAATGTTCTGTGTGCACTTGAGAAGAAAGTATAATCTGCTGTTTTTGGATGGAATGTCCTGTAAATATCAATCAAATCTATCTGGTCTATTGTGTCATTTAATGCTTGTGTTTCCTTATTAAGTTTCTGTTTGGATGATCTGTCCATTGGTGTAAGTGAGGTGTTAAAGTCCCCCACTATTATTGTGTTACTGGTGATTTCCTCTTTCATAGCTGTTTGCAGTTGCCTTATGTATTGAGGTGCTCCTATGTTGGGTGCATATATATTTATAATTGATATATCTTCCTGGATTGATCCCTTCATCATTATGTAGTGTCCTTCCTTGTGTCTTGTAACATTTTTTATTTTAAAGTCTATTTTATTTCATATGAGTGTTGCTACTCCAGCTTTTCTTGATTTCCATTTGCACGGAATATCTTTTTCCATCCCCTCACTTTCATTCTGCATGTGTCCCTAGGTCTGAATTGGGTCTCTTGTAGACACCATATATAATGGGTCTTGTTTTTGTATCATTTCAGTGAGCCTGTGTCTTTTGTTTGGAGCATTTAATCCATTCACATCTAAGGTAATTATCGATATGTTTGTTCCTATTACCATTTTCTTAATTGTTTTGGCTTTGTTTTTGTAGGTCCTTTTCTTCTCTTGTGTTTCCCACTTAGAGAAGTTCCTTTAGCATTTGTTTTGGAGCTGGTTTGGTGGTGCTGAATTCTCTTACCTTTTGCTTGTCTGTAAAACTTTTGATTTCTCCATTGAATCTGAATGAGATCTTTGCCAGGTAGAGTAATCTTTGTTGTAGGTTCTTCCCTTTCATCACTTTAAATGTCATGCCACTCCCTTCTGGCTTGTAGAATTTCTGCTGAGAAATCAGCTGTTAACCTTATGGGAGTTCCCTTGTATGTTATTTATCGTTTTTCCCTGGTTGCTTTCAATAATTTTTCTTTGTTTTTAATTTTTGCCAGTTTGACTACTGTGTGTCTTAGCGTGTTTCTCCTTGGGTTTATCCTCCATGGAACTCTCTGCACTTCCTCGACTTGGGTGTCTATTTCCTTTGCCATGTTAGGGAAGTTTTTGACTATAATCTCTTCAAATATTCTCTCGGGTCCTTTGTATCTCTCTTCTCCTTCTGGGACCCCTGTAATGCGAATGCTGTTGCATTTAATGTTGTCCCAGAGGTCTCTTAGGCTGTCTTCATTTCTTCTCATTCTTTTTTCTTTATTCTGTTGCATGGCAGTGAATTCCACTATTCTGTCTTCCAGGTCACTTATGCTTTCCTCTGCCTCAGTTATTCTGCTTATTAATTCCTTCTAGTGTATTTTTCATTTCAGTTATTATATTGTTCATCTCTGTCTGTTTGTCCTTTAATTCTTCTGTTTGTTTGTTCTGTAATTCTTCTAGGTCTTTGTTAAACATTTCTTGCATCTTCTCGATCTTTGTCTCCATTCTTTTCCGAGGTCCTGGATCATCTCTACTATCATTATTCTGAATCCTTTTTCTGGAAGGTTGCCTATCTCCACTTCATTTAGTTGTTTTTCTAATATTTTATGTTGTTTCTTCATCTGGTACATCCCTCTGCCTTGGCGTCTTGTCTATCTTTCTGTGAATATGGTTTTTGTTCCACTGGCTGCAGGACTGTAGTTCTTCTTGCTTCTGCTGGCTGCCCTCTGGTGGATGAGGCTATCTAAGAGGCTTGTGCAAGTTTCCTGATGGGAGGGACTGGTGGTGGGTAGAGCTGGGTGTTGCTCTGGTGGGCAGAGCTCAGTAAAACTTTAATCCGCTTGACTGCTGATGGGTGGGGCTGGGTCCCCTCCCTGTTGGTTGTTGGGCCTGAGGCGATCCAACCCTGAGCCTACCTGGGCGCTTTGGTGGGGCTAATGGCAGACTCTGGGAGGGCTCACCCCAAGGAGTACTTCCCAGAACTTCTGCTGCCAGTGTCCTTGTCCTCACAGTGAGACATAGCCACCCCCTGCCTCTGCAGGAGACCCTCCAACACTAGCAGGTAGGTCTGGTTCAGTCTCCTATGGGGTCACTGCTCCTTCCTCTGGGTCCCAGTGCACACACTAGTTGGTGTTTGCCCTCCAGGAGTGGAGTTTCTGTTTTTCCCAATCCTGTTGGAGTCCTGAAATCAAATCCCGCTAGCCTTCAAAGTCTGTTTCTCAAGAATTCCTCCTCCCATTGCCGGACCCCCAGGTTGGGAAGCCTGACGTGGGGCTTGGAACCTTCCCTCCAGTGGGTGGACTTCTGTGGTATAAGTGTCCTCCACTTTGTGAGTCACCCACCCAGCAGTTATGGGATTTGATTTTATTGTGATTGCGCCCCTCCTACCGTCTCCCTGTGGCTTCTCCTTTGTCTTTGGACGTGGAGTGTATTTTTGGTGAGTTCCAGTGTCTCCCTGTTGATGATTGTTCAGCAGTTAGTTGTGATTCCGGTGCTCTCGTAAGAGGGCGTCTTTCCTAATCTTTTTGTTTTCCATCTAATATTTGTGGATAAGCCTTGTAAGAGAGAGTTAGACTGATGATGTTTATGAAAACACTGCAAATAGTTTAAGATCAAAGCAGGCCATGGCAGCTTTGTGGTGTATACAGCTAATCATAAGGAAACCCAGTGTTTGATATCAGCTTACTGTTATTATCAAAACTACTTTGATCTTATCCTTCTCTCAAGGTTGGAAATTGTCATCTTCACTTTCTTGATCCAGTTAACGTGATTTAGTGTGTGGTTATGTAAATCTGCAGAATATACGACAATTTCTTATCAGTAAAATGAGGATAATAATAGAATTAGCTCAAAGGATGGTTGTGAGGATTAAAGGAGATAAAATGTATAAAGCATGTAGAACAGCGCCTGGCACATAACAGGTACTCGATCAATGTTAGCTTTTATTTTCTAGAAAGTGCACAGAATAAGTCCACAGCAAATATTACTTATAAAGAGGTGACATTCCCCAATATTCATTTACAGGTTGTTCCTGTTTTGCATTAGTGATGGCTATGCAAAGCCTCTTATCATCTTTTCCTTTTGGCGTAGACACCTGCTTTTCAGGTGGCATTCATAATTTGATTAGTACTATTTTCCCAAATGAAGACACTCTGGGTTCGGGCAAGAACCTATTTAGTTTTCTGATCTAGGAAGGTGGGCAGAACCACCGTTTTCTCTTTATTTGTTTGCTCATTCATTTGTTCGCTCTTTTTGCAAACATATGTTGAGTGTGAGCCATATGTGCTAAGCTTTGTTGTATGGACAGAGAAAAAGGCATGAGACACATCTGTGAGACAGATGCCATTGGGTAACTAAAAATAATATGTTAAGTGCCCTCTTCGGGAAGCAATGGATGCCGTGGTTGATTTGGAAGGGTGTGTTAAGGCTGCTGGGATCCTGGGTCAGGCACCAGTTGGAAAGGGCTCTGGAGGGAAATATTCCTACAGGGAATTGTGTTAGTCAGAGGGGAGTGTGGGCAAAGGGCCTCCCAGGCTGAAGAGCAGTGTGGCTTTGTCCTCCATCACACTTGTTCCTGTTCTCTGAGGGCATCTTATCGCTACTGATAGGCCTGAGAGGCGGTTATGCCCTAGAGGCAGTTTTCAGGGCAGATTTATTAGTGATGCTCTTATGTTCTTCACATTCTGTTCACTAAGCTGAAAGACAGCATTTGTGTTTATCTGGTATTTATAGGTCGAAATATTTAGGAGTATTTAAGAAAGGCAAGGAGGTTTCTGAAAGATTTTTCCTTAGGTTGTTTTTTTTAAACATCTTTATTGAAGTATAATTGCTTTACAATGTTGTGTTAGTTTGTGTTGTACAACAAGTGAATCAGCTATAAGTATATATATATTCCCCATATCCCCTCCCTCTTGCATCTCCCTCCCACCCCTCTAGGTCATCACAAAGCCCTGAGCTGAGCTCCTTGTGCTATGCAGCTGCTTCCCATTAGCCATCCATTTTACATTTGGTAGTGTATATATGTCAATGTTACTCTCTCATTTCGTCCTTACGTTTTTTTTGTTTTTTTTGTTTTTTTGTTTTTTTTTGCGGTATGCGGGCCTCTCACTGTTGTGGCCTCTCCCGTTGCGGAGCACAGGCTCCGGACGCGCACGCTCCGCGGCCATGGCTCACGGGTCCAGCAGCTCCGCGACATGTGGGATCTTCCCGGACTGGGGCACGAACCCATGTCCCCTGCATCGGCAGGCGGACTCTCAACCACTGCGCCACCAGGGAAGCCCGTCTTTAGGTTTTTTTAATCATACCATAACTTGAGTTTTTTTGTTTGTTTGCTTTGTTTTTTTATAATTATAAGTTATTTTTGTTTGTTTATTTCAGAAACATTGCAGGAATAACCTCTCTCAAAAATTTTTTTTCCTGAATCAGCCCACAGACTTGTAGATTATTCACAAGAAAACCATTTAACTGATATTTGTGTAAGGAAATATTTTTATTGTAATTGAGTTTTCAAAAATGTGGGCTCATATTCTTATCTTTTGCAGTAGCATGTCTTTTCACTGTTTTTTTTTTTTTTCCCCGTTCATCTCTTCATGTTGCCAAATTGAAGTAGAGTTTTCAAGAAACTGGAGAGTTCCTGCCAGGTTGACTTGAAGCAGTGCTGCAGGATTATCCAGGAAGTCATATAGTAACTCACTGGAGATAAGTTAAGAAATGGGTTAAGAGCAGGAGATGAGACAGAATAGTTCAGAGAAGCGAACAGACTGTGCGCCAAGGAAATAGATAATGAAATAAGAGAGAGTTTTAAGCAAGGAATTTTAGAATCTTGTAGGAGACACAAGGAAGAAGACAAATTACAGGCAAGTCAGAACGTAAGTACCATGAGGTTAAAAACAAAATGTTCTAGCAGTTTATTAAGGAAGTATTTATTGAGTGCCAACTGTATGCCATGGGTGGGAGGGAGATCATTTCTATTTAAAGAATTCAGGATAGGCTTTTGATAGAGTTCCTAACATTTTACTTTCCCTTGAAGGGTATATAGGGAATAGAATTCTAAAGCAGTGCTGTCTAATTGAAATATAATGTGAGTCACATATGTCATTTAAAAAGTTCTAGAAACCACTTTAACAGAAGCAAAAAGGTGGTTAAAAAGTACAAACTTCGGGCTTCCTTGGTGGCGCAGTGGTTGGGGGTCCGCCTGCCGATGCAGGGGACGCGGGTTCGTGCCCCGGTCTGGGAAGATCCCACGCGCCGCGGAGTGGCTGGGCCCGTGAGCCATGGCCGCTGGGCCTGCGCGTCCGGAGCCTGTGCTCCACAACAGTGAGAGGCCCGCATACCGCAAAAAAAAAAAAAAAAAAAAAAGTACAAACTTCCAGCTATAAGATAAATGTCATGTTGATGTAATGTATAGCATGGACATTGTAGTTAATAACACTGTATTATATTATTGAAAGTTGTTAAAAGAGTAGATCTTAAAAGTTTTCATCACAAGAGAAAAAGATTTTGTAAGTTATATATGGTGATGGATGTTAACTAGACTTATATCCGGATCATTTCACAATATATGCAAATATCGAATCATTATGATGTATACCTGAAACTAATATAATGTTGTATGTTAATATATCTAAAAAAAAAGAATACTTCTGAAACAGGAGGTGGGGGGCAGGGCACAACCTTTGAAAGAATAACATAGCCCAAGGACATGACATAAACTGATTAAAACCAAATGGGTCCAAGATGGCGGACAAGTCGACTTCCACTAGACCTTGAGCCTCAGTATACACTCACTGTAACGCATCAGCAAGCTAAATGACACACCCACAGGCACCGTGACAGTTCCAAGGATCCATAAGTTAGGTCTTGGTTCTAAAGAGGCCCATGGGATGCCACGAGCCAGGCATACTGGGGAGGATGCTCTGCTGATGTCTGCTCATTTTTGACCGGGTCAACCCCGTATACTTATGCACATTCAACAGCAGGTCCAGGATAGAATTGTTAATCTCTGTAATCTTCTCCTTGACTCTGAGGTTTTTCTCCTATATTCTTGCATTCTTATTCATTCCTGTTCTATTTCTTTCTTCCTTCTGTGAACCCCAGAAGACCTGTGTTACCACCAAGGTGTACTTTTTATTGCTTTTACTCCCTTCCCTCTGACCCTTACAAATGCTGCCCCTTAATTCCCAACTTATAGCTAGACCAACTCCCACTCATCGTCAACATTGTTGGGGATGTCTTCTGTGCCATTTCTTTGTGACTTTTGGGGCACTAACACCTGGTTGGGAGATTACCTTGGAAGGGGTAGCATCTAAAATTGTAAGTGCAAATCTTGACTAAATTGCGCAGTGGATTTTGACTTAAGAGTGGAACTTTGGATAGCTCGGGAGTTAGAGACGTCACCTCAGGCTTGTCTGAAATGGGTCAGGCTGCATCAATGCCAAACGATAGCCCTCTGGGCCATATACTTCGAGGCTGGGAAAGATTTGGACAACAGGAATTAAAAGGAAAAAAACTTACTATATTATGTAATCAAGTTTGGCCACCATATGAGTTAGGAAATTTAAAATGCAGTGAAGTACCCTATGTTCAAATTTTCATGGCTTTGTATCTAGGCAGTGGAACCCAAAAAGGAATTTAAGGTGTGTGTAGCTCAGGAGGGATAACTCTAGGAAGGACACAGAGGACATTTTAACGGACCCACCCTACAGGGCCATGGATCCCAAAGGAACGTGGAACCCTCCCCCCCTGAGGTACAGGCCGTTTTACGTATGCATTTCATAGCCTAGTCTGCCCCAGACATCAGGCACAAAATTCAGAAAGTAACTGCTGGTCCTCAGACTCCAGTGAATAATTTGTTCCAATTGGCTTATTTGGTTTTCAGGAATAGGGATATGGCCAAAAAAGGCTGATCGCACCCAGAGAAGTATGCAGAAGGCCCAAATGATTGCTTTGTGTGCTCAGAGACCACCAAAGGGGAAGCCGGCCTTTCTGGGCCAATCTGGCCCTGGCAGACCACAAGGCCCACGGGTACCCATACAAGTCCAGTGTACTGAGTGTGGACAAAAGGGGCACTGGAGGGAAGATTATGAATGATGTGCCCTTCCCAAACAGCCAGGGCATTGGAAGAGGGAATGCCTCAGATTCCAGAGGGCCCCTCAGCCATTGATGGTTTTGCAATCAGAAGGCTAAAGGGGCCCGAAGGCGAGAGATACCATCTACATAACTAATGTTGAGCCTCAGGTGGTCACTGATGTGGCGAATCAATGTGATAGAATTTCTTATGGACAATGGTGCAACCTTCTCGGTCTTAACCCAAAGGACTGGAAACCTTAGCAGTCATAAGGAATACGTAATGGGGTTGTCAGGGAAGAGTCATGGGCACACTTTCCTGGAACCCTTTTTATGCAAGGTCAATGGCCAGCTGTTTTTACATTCCTTTCTGTTTGTGACTGACTGTCCCATCCCTTTAATGGGAAGAGATTTATTAACTAAGTTAGGGGCCACTCTGTTTCTCGAGGGGCAAGGGAACCACCCTCATCACCAAATGGTTCTAAAAAAAAGCAAAAAGGAACAGATAAAATCTGAAGCTAAAATAGAAACCTTAGTAGACCCTGGAATGTGGAATATTGAGGTTCTAGGCTTGGCCAGTATATCCAGTCGGTGATTATTAAGTAAAAAGTGTTATATAATGTCTCAATATAAGGTACAAATTTCTTAAACCTAAGGAAGATCCTCAGAAATGTTTGTAAGTAGATTACCAAAATAGGAGGCCACTGGTCTGACTAAACTGACCATAGTTGACATTCAGAGCCTGATAGGAATTTTGGAGGAGGCCTTCTCCCTTAAGCTAAATGAAGAAAAGTAAAACTTTCCAACATAGGTGAATGGGTATGTCAGTCCTTCAATATCATTGAGGTAACCACCCAATTCTTTGAAAAAGAAAGCAAAACTGTTCTTGTTTTACAAATGTAGTCTTTTTTTTTAATTTTTATTTTAAAATTTATTTATTTATTTCGTTTTGGCTGCATTGGGTCCTCATTGCTGCACGCGGGCTTTCTCTAGTTGCGGCAAGTGGGGGGCTACAGTTCGTTGTGGTGCATGGGCTTCTCACTGCAGTGGCTTCTCGTTGTGGAGCACAGGCTCTAGGTGCACAGGCTTCAGTAGTTGTGGCAAGTGGGCTCAGTACTTGTGGTGCACGGGCTTAGTTGCTCCGTGGCATGTGGGATCTTCCCGGACCAGGGCTCGAACCCGCGTCCCCTGCATTGGCAGGCAGATTCTTAACCACTGCACCACCAGGGAAGTCCTACAAATGCAGTCTCTACAGGACCAGAGGTGTGGCTCTAAAAATAATGCAAAGCCCACCAATCCTTTTACCACTCCCAAAGCCTTCCCTATTTATCCTAAGAGGCTTTTAAGTATTAAAGGGGAAACAAAGTCATTCTAGGAGGAACTTGCCTGTATCTTTGAGATGCAAGTGTCCTATCTCGTCTTCTCAGGAACCCTTATCTCTGCCATCTTTTTAAATGCAAAGTTTTAAAAAAGAGGGTAAAGCAATTTAGAACTTAAGTGAGAGAGTGGCATGGATTTACATATACTACCAAATGTAAAATAGATAGCTAGCGGGAAGCAGCCGCCTAGCACAGGGAGATCAGGTGACCACCTAGAGGGGTGGGCTAGGGAGGGTGTGAGGGAGAGGCAAGAGGGAGGAGATATGGGAACATATGTATATGTATAGCTGATTCACTTTGTTATAAAGCAGAAACTAACACGCCATTGTAAAGCAATTATGCTCCAATAAAGATGTTAAAAAAATAAAGTTAAAATAAGCTTAAAAAAAATTTAGAGCTTGACTTGTCAAGGATAAATAGAAATCCTAAGAAGTGTCTTGTCTGTAAACACTAGTAAAAAGGGTTTAGCCATCTAGATAGGTGACCTTGATTTGTTCCATCTGTCAGTAGCCAGATTTGAATCTAACCCCTTGTAACTGATGGGTTTTATGTTGTACCTGACTCAGGACTGAAAGTTTGGCATGGGAACTATGAGGCCTCTGTGTTTGTGTGTTCATATGGATCTGTATGTGTGTTGTAGGTGTACAGTATTGCCAAAAATTAATTCATAGAAGAGCTCTACTTAAGTGGCTTTTAAAAAAGGAAGCGCTGAAGTAGTTGTAAGGTGTATGTAACCTATGTTAACTTCGTGGTCTGAAGTGTTTAGCTATCAAGTGGATTCTTTCGTAGATCAAATCTTCTGTCACTGAAGTGTTCTGAAGTATATACCTTGATGTTTAAAAGAAAATACTTCTTGAAGCAACTTTCATCTTCTGGGATTTACTTTTTAAATCTTCCCTCACCTGTACTTACGGACTGCATGTGCCAGGGCTCTAGAAATTAGTATGTTCAACTGAACCAACTTGATGGGAGTCACTCTCCATACATAGGGCTTGTTTTCCAAAGAAAAGTGTTGTTGAGAGTAGCAAAATTATAAGCCTATCTAGGCTTGTTGTAAACTCTTTGAAAAGTGACTTGGAGCAAGTTTTGTGAAGGGAGATGTAGTGCTCAAGTCACATTCTGCTTTAAAAGTTGTAACAGGGCTTCCCTGGTGGCGCAGTGGCAGAGAGTCCGTCTGCCGATGCAGGGGACACGGGTTCGTGCCCCGGTCCAGGAAGATCCCACATGCCGCGGAGAGGCTGGGCCCGTGAGCCATGGCCGCTGGGCCTGCGCGTCCGGAGCCTGTGCTCCGCAACGGGAGAGGCCACAACAGTGAGAGGTCCGCATACCGCAAAAAAAAAAAAAAAAAAAAAAAAAAAGTTGTGACAAATACAGATGAATTAAAAAGAAAAAAAAATTAAGCGCTTATGTAAATACTCAGAAGTAGAAAATAATATGGCCAGAATACATTTCAGGTTCATCTCATCTGGGAAATATTCAGTACTAAACAGATATCTGGTATTGAAGGTGGCTTAAACTTGTTGGTTAGACATGTCTTTAAAATCTTCAATGTTGAGTATAATACTTTTTGTTGTACCTAGGTTTACTAGAGGTCAAATGAAACCTTACTCTATCTGTTACAAATTTGTCAACAAGAAAAGTAACTGAATGTGGAAAAAAAAACTTTTAAGGAAAGTAAGATGTATGTTTTTAGTAAAAGAAGGTGGGAGGTATGAGAAAAAAACTGAAAAAAGTTGTGTGTGATCAAGATTTTCTAAGATTGGATTAAATTTAGTTGGGTAAATGAATTTTGTTGGGAGTGGGCTGGGAGAAGACTGGATTTAGTTTATCCCTCCAAAGTTTTCTTGAAATGCTGCGTTTAATAACAGATAGTATGAGTTTCTTTACCTTTAAGTGATCTGTATTTGCTTTTGAGATCTTTTGTAATTTTGGTTAAGAAATAAGTATTGTCTCACAGTGACCTATGATCTTATTTGACCAAGTGTTTTAAAAGTTTTTGACAAACTTCCCAAATACCAAATTTTAATTAAGTTTCTTTTGTTCTAGCTAACTTTGGGGTACTTTCGAGGGCCCCTGAGATATTTTAGAGAGAAATATTTAACGAGGATTATTTGGCATGTTAAGCTAAATGTAATCATTCATAATTCTGGTTATTGTAACCAAGTTTCTTTATCGATTACACTGTAATCAGATGTTAAACCATGCCTTTTAAGTGTTTTGTCATTTATAGATATTTTTGTACTCTGATGCTGTTACAAAAAGTGCTTCATCATCAAGGAGATTGAGAGAAAGTCTATGGAAGCAGTTACAACAGTTCTACACCAAGATGATGACTGTGCGAGGATTCCAGCCTATACTGACTTAAAACAAGGAGCTGTCCTGCCCCTGGCGCCCCTAGATCAGGCATCCAGAGATTTTTACTCACTGACAGGCAGGGTCGTCGCCCCTGCTCAGCCTTGAAGCAGTTACAGAAGAGGGACCATAGCCCTTCTGCTTCCCATAAGAATATGGGAGTAAAATCTCTGAGGGGAGAATGAAACAGGAGGGAAGGGGGCAGGGCACAATCTTTGAAAGAATAACATAGCCCAAGGACATGACATAAACTGATTAAAACCAAATGGGTCCAAGATGGCGGACAAGTCGACTTCCACTAGACCTTGAGCCTCAGTATACACTCACTGTAACACATCAGCAAGCTAAATGACACACCCACAGGTGCCATGACAGTTCCAAGGATCCATAAGGATCAAAAAGTGGGCGGTGGCTCAATTCCTGGAAATCCCCGCCCCTTCCCAAAATAGCTGGGAAACTCCTCCCACTCATTAGCCTATGAAATTACCCTCCCCTATAAAAACGGACAACCCCATACCCTGATGCCTTTCTCACCTTCTGAGATGGCCCACACTCTGTGGAGTGTGTTTCTCTCTAAATAAATCCACTTCTTACCCATCACTTTGTCTCTTGCTGAATTCTTTCTGCGATGAGACTTCAAGAACCTGAGCTTCATTAAGTCCAGAAACCAGGTGTGTGATCTCAGTTGGAAGACTGTGGGTTTTGGCCGGGTTTGAGTCCCAGCTGTGTGGGTTTGAGTCCCAGTCTGGGTTTTGGCCGGGTTCGAGTCCTGCCATGTGGGTTCAAGTCCCATTCTGAGGTGCACGGCCTCACTTCCTTGCTCATAACATCTGTTCAATAAAAATTTGCTGAGTCAGGGATTTTTTTAAAAAAGGAGTAAAAAGAAACAGGTGAAATTAATTTTAATAGTATACTTTAGCCTAGTATATCCAAAACATAATTTCAACATGTGATCAGTAAAAAATTATTAATGAGTTATATTTTTTGTGCTAAGTCCTTGAAATCTGCTATTTAACTGCACCAGAATAATATAAGCAGAGGTATATTACAGGTTGAAATAAGTTTTAGGTGGTTATTTGTGGGTTGCTACCCCATTGCTATCTCTAGAGAACTGTAGAAGTTTACTTAAAGATCACCAGCTAACATGGTTTATTAGGAAAAAATATGTATACATTTCAGTGTTGACTGCCCATGTAGTTTACTGGCATTGCCATCAGTGCTTTGTTTTCTTTGAGTGAGAAGCTGTAGTCCCATGACTGTCTTTGGGGGTTGATCAGAAGGTTATCTGCTTCTTCAATTTGGGAAGTTTTTGAAACACCTGGTCTACTCTTTTCTTTATTAAGTACATATTTCTGCAACTTTGACATAAGTTCCTTCTTTTTAGAACCGTTACGTGATTTAAATACTGTGACATAGCTAACCTTTATTTGTTTTATTTTTTGATGAGCTCTGAATGATGCCTTTTTTCTGATAAATCATTGACAGTTATGACAAGAATGAAGATTATTCCTGATTTATGTTCTCCCTTCTTCTTTATTAATAGAATTTTAACCTAGGTATGTGGCCATCCAGAGTCAGGATTACGTTTCTTAGCTTCTCTTGCTGCTAGAAATTCCTCTAGTTCTGGTCAGTGGGGTATAAGTAGATTTTTTTGAGGGGGGGCCAACTTCCTTAGGAAAACTTCCATAAGAAAGGGAGTGTCCATTATTTGTGTGTGTGTGTGTGTGTACGTGTGTACCTCTTGCTCTTTTTTTCTCTTTAGTCCTACTACCTGGAATACAGTTGCCACTATTTTGGACAATGGGGTTGAGGCCCCGAAGGCATAACAAGAAAATAGAAGGACCCAAGTCTTTGATATTTAGTGACACAATGTCAAAACAAAACAGCCCTGCACTGCCAACTGGACTTTTATATGAGAGGGAAATAAACTTCTGTTTTATGTAATCAACTGCTGTTTTGGGTTTCAGTCATAGCAGATGAACTCAGTCCCAATGATTGGGTTCAACAGGTTATATATAATATTTAACAGATTTTTAACATCTGTATTGATGTATATTCTCGTAGACTTGTATACTAGTCAGGACTCTTAGAGGCAAGGGTGAAAACCCCTCACCCATATGAAAGGATCCCGAGTGACCCCAGAATTGGAGGACACCAAGAGATCATTAGTCACATCTCCAAGGATGTCTATAGCCAGAGACCCCAGGAATCTCTTTCGCTAAATCTTGGTTTTAATTGTTTTCCTCTAGGTTTCATTTTGTGTTACTCTAGGCTGACTTTCTCCAGTGAAGGGATGTGTCCACCTGTTGTGGACCAGACGAACTTCCTCAACAGCATGAGACCTCAGATGCAAAACAGTTGTGTCTCTCCTTCTGTTTGGAAAATACTAGGGAGCTGCTCAGATGGACTTGGCTTGGGTCACATGGCAACCCCTATATCTGTCACTGGTCCCATCGAGATTACATGCCCTCCATTGTGGCCTACTTTGTGGGGGTGGGGAGATTGGGCTGGGGGAGGGTGCGAGGATTGGCAGCGTCCACTAGAACCATTTCTTCTAAATTAAGCTGGGTGCTATTTAGATAAAACAGTGCCTGTTTCACCTGATAAGTCCTTCATAAATGATTTATGATAAGAATCATCTTATTCTTTCTTGAAAGCCATCCGTGTATGAAAAATATGAGGACTGCTGGTTTGCTTTGAATTTGCTTTCTGACTTCGAAGTTAAACATTTTTGCAAGACGCAGCTCAGATAGATCCTGTGGAAAATTTTAATGAAAATTAACTCTTGTCGCATTATCACACTATATAGGCCAATTATTAGTTGCCACTGATCAGATTTCCTTAATTTCTTTTATCTCCAGTCAAGTTGATTATAATGTCAGCCTTGAAGCATTGCTGTAATTATTAATGCTTTGGAAATAGATATGAGGAAGCATTTGGGGTATTAGAAAATTAAGGCTGTTACATCATGATAAATATTTCAGTGCCACACATTCTGTTGTGACACTTAACAATACTTAAAATTCTAAAGTGAGAGTTTCCTTCAAGGAATTAAAATTTGGCAGTTAAATGTTTGACATCCATGAAATTTGATAAGTAAAAATACTTTTGTGGTGAGAGGCTTTGAGATACCACTGTTTACTTGAAATCTTAACAAATTTATGAAAGATCAATTAATTGAAAGGTAATGGCGTCATGTGATTGAGTTCTGTTGAAGGGGAGAGAAGATCTCTGTCCGCAGGTCATGTCCAAGGGTGGATAAGTCTGTGTTTCTGCTGGGCAAAGGTTAGTCATGACACAGTGCACTCATCCAGGTGGCTTTCAAGCAATCTGGTGTCATTTCAGAGAACTCAAAGGTAAAGGTTTATTGCTTTGGGAGTACTATATTTATTAGTCTGGTTTTAAGTCAGATGCCTGTGAGGTGCATGGTCAGAATGTGTTCTTTCTCCAGGTCTGAAAAGCTCAAGCATTTCATTGATTTCTTCAATCAAAGGTAACAGGAAACTGGGGTGGTTTGTATCACCTAAACCATTATATGCTTTCCTTGGGTATCATTTAGCCGGATCACACAAAGAAGGGGAGGGGGGGATATATTTGATATTTAATGAACAAAGAAGAATATCTTTAAACAGCCTGTGTCAGCTCTGAAAAAAAAAGCTTTCTCTGATCAGAAACTGTTCTCGGTAAATTCACCATGTCCCAAGCAGAAAGAAGGAATGCAGGCCCGAAAGGCAAGTCTTGATGCAAGATTTCATTGTAGGACTTCCCTGGTGGCACAGTGGTTAAGAATCCACCTGCCAATGGAGGGGACACGGGTTCGAGCCCCGGTCCGGGAAGATCCCACATGGGGTGGAGCAACTAAGCCCGCGTGCCACAGCTACTGAGCCCACAAGCCACAACTACTGAGCTTGCACTCTAGAGCCCATGCTCCACAACAAGAGAAGCCACTGCAACGAGAGGCCCCTGCGCCACAACGAAGAGTAGCCTCTGCTCGCCACAACTAGAGAAAAGCCCGCACGCAGCAACGAAGACCCAATTCAGCCAAAAATAAATAAGTAAATTTATTTAAAAAAAAGAAAGATTTCATTGTGTTAATTTTTATTTCACCAGGAGCATCAATCCATTGTGACTCATGTTGTTTTCAGGAGTTTTACCTCCACTGTGAGGGTTGGAGGTGGCACAGAAGGGCGCTCCAAGGTGAGCGGTCATTATGCGGAGACGAGCTTTTCCTTTCACCCACGGGAAGGGCAAGTCAGATTAGAGATCTGGCATCTGTTTCCTTGTGATTGCCCTTCCTTCCAGCCTAGTTTTGGAGAGCGGCAAATGTATGTTTTCCTTTTTATCCTTGGGTAGTGGTCGGTTAGGACTTTTCTTCTTTGAAAAAGGGAGACATTCACACATTTAGGGGTTAATAATGTCTACAAGTCACTGATGCCGCTGAATAAAAGTTCAAGAATGTCGGATTATTCTCATTCGCAAGATGCTCATTCACCACTCCTGTAGGGGTATAAATATCTGAAATAATACGGAAGGCCAGGACAAAAATAGGTTTCTGAGAAACTCAGGGCAGTTTTTGCTTTTTGATAACATTACAGCTTTATCGCCTGATCTCAGCTTGAGCTTGTCACGTCCAGGTCCCTCTGGGTTTAACCTCTCTTGCCTCTTTCCCAGAGACCCATTACATTTCACAACCAACCATTGCTCAAAAAGCTCTCTCCTCAAGAGTTCAGACATTTCATAAGTTAAAACTACTTATCCAGTGTCCCGTTTTAGCATTTTGTTTCGATGACCATACTTTCACGTATCGTGATGAAGAATCAAGACGTATCTTTCTTATTATGTTTATGATGTCCTGTGTGAAAAAGTCTAACAGATTACATGTTACCAAGGGCTGATATTGATATACTCTAATTTTTTCAGTTTAACTTTATTTTATTAACTTATTAATTTTATTGCCAAACTTGTCTAATCAGTTAAAATTGCAGTTAATTTACTTAGCAGTGGTTAATATTCTAAGACTAATATGGGAGCAGTGGTAATGATATTTTATAAACAGTGGCATTGTTTCAGTTTTATAAAAAACCTTTTCATTTTTTTAAAAATTTTTTGCTTAGGTAAACTAGTTCATGTGGGGAAGCTCCCTCTAGTGTTCAATACCAAATACAAATGGTATTGAACTGAATACTTTTTTTTTTTAAGTAAGTTTTAATTTATTTATGTATTTATTTTGGCCGTGTTGGGTCTTCGTTGCTTCGCGTGGGCTTTTCTCTGGTTGTGGTGAGCAGGGGCTACTCTTCGTTGCAGTGCGTGGACTCCTCATTGTGGTGGCTTCTCTTGTTGCAGAGCACGGGCTCTAGGTGTGCGGGCTTCAGTAGTTGTGGCACATGGGTTCAGTAGTTGTGGCACACGGGCTTAGTGGCTTTTCTCTGGTTGTGGTGATCAGGGGCTACTCTTCATTGCAGTGCGTGGGCTTCTCACTGCGATGGCTTCTCTTGTTGTGGAGCATGGACTCTAGGTGCGCGGGCTTCAGTAGTTGGGGCACACGGGTTCAGTAGTTGGGGCACACGGGCTTAGTTGCTCCATGCATGTGGGATCTTCCCGGACCAGGGCTCGAACCCATGTCCTCTGCATTGGCAGGCGGATTCTTAACCACTGCACCACCAGAGAAGTCCTTGAACTGTATACTTTTTAAAATAAAAGTTTATTTCTTTAGAGCAATTTTAAGGTCCATCCACAACAAAATAGAGAGGAAGGTACAGAGATTTCCTGTATACCCCCCTGCCTTGCCACATGCATAGCCTCCTCCATTATCAGCATCACTCTCCAGAATTGTCCATTTGTTACCAAACATAAGCCTACACTGACACATTATAATCACCCAAAGTCCCTAGTTTACCTTACTGTTCACTCTTTTTTTTTTTTTTTTTTTAGGGTTCACTCTTGGTGTTGAACATTTTGGGTATTGACACATTTATAATGATATATATACATCATTACAGTATCACAGAGAGTATTTTCACTGTCATAAAATTCTCTGTACTTTTCGCCTGCCATCCCCATCCCTGCAACCACTGAACTTTTTTATTGTCCCTATAGTTTTGCCTTTTCCAGAATGTCATATAATTGGAGTCATACAATACGTAACCTTTTCAGTTTGGCTTCTTTCACTTAGTAATATGCATTTAAGTTTCTTCCATGTCTTTTCATAGCTTGATCGATCATTTCTTTTTAGCCCTGAATAATGTTCCAGAGTCTGGATGTATGACAGTTTATTTATTCATTCACCTCCTGAAGGACATCTTGGTCGCTGCCAAGTTTTGGTAATTATGAATAAACCTGCTTAAAACCTCTGTGTGCCAGTTATTTTTTTGTGGGTATAAGTTTTCAACTTCTTTGGGTAAATAACCAAGGAGTGAGATTGCTGGATCTTATCATGAGTATGTTTAGTTTTGTAAAAAAAACAGTATGTTTAGTTTTGTAAGAAATCACCAAACTGTCTTCCAAAATGACTGAACCATTTTTCATTCCCACCAGCAATGTATGAAAGTTCCTGTTGCTCCACACCCTCTCCAGCATTTGTTGTTTGTAGATTTTCTGATGATGCCCATTCTGACTGGTGTGAGATGATACCTCGTTGTAGTTTTGATTTGCATATCTCTAATAATTAGTGATGTTGAGCAGCTTTTCATGTGCTTCTTGGCCGTCTGTATGTCTTTGGAGAAATGTCTATTTAGGTCTTCTGCCCATTTTTTTTTTCCTGTCCATTTTTTGATTGGGTTGTTTTTTCTTTAATATTGAGGTTCATGAGCTGTTTATATATTTTGGAGATTAATCCTTTGTCTGTTGATTTCTTTGCAAATTATTTTCTCCCATTCTGAGTGTTGTCTTTTCGTCTTGTTTATAGTTTCCTTTGCTGTGCAAAAGCTTTTAAGTTTCATTAGGTCCCATTTGTTTATTTTTGTTTTTATTTCCATTACTCTAGGATAGGAGGTGGGTCAAAAAAGATCATGCTGTGATTTATGTCAAAGAGTGTTCTTCCTATGTTTTCTTCTAAGAGTTTTATGGTGTCTGGTCTTATTACATAGTGTCCGGTCTCTAATCCATTTTGAGTTTGTTTTTGTGTATGGTGTTAGGAAGTGTTCTAATTTCATTCTTTTCCATGTAGCTGTTCAGTTTTCCCAGCACCACTTCTTGAAGAGACTGTTTTTTCTCCACTGTATATCCTTGCCTCCTTTGTCATAGATTAGTTGACCATATGTGCATGGGTTTATCTCTGGGCTTTCTATCCTGTTCCACTGATCTATATTTCTGTTTTTGTGGCAGTACCATAAATATGTCTTGATTACTGTAACTTTGTAGTATAGTCTGAAGTCAGGGAGTCTGATTCCTCCAGCTCTTTTTTTCCCCCTCAATATTGCTTTGGCTCATAGATTGTGTCTTTGGTGTTGTATCTAAAAAGGCATCACCATACCCAAGGTCATCTGGGTTTTCTAGATTTTGAGTTAATTTTTGTAAAGGGTTTAATGTCTGTGTCTAGATAAATTTTTTTTGGCATGTGGATGTCCTGTCATTCCAGAACCGTTTGTGAAGAGACTATCTTTGCTCCATTATATTGTCTTTACTCCTCTGTCAAAGATCAGTTGACTATATTTATGTGAGACTATTTCTGGGCTCTTTATTATGTTTCATGAATCTATTTGTCTGTTGTTTTGCCAATACCACACTGTCTCGATTATCATAGCTTTATAGTAAATCTTGAAATCAGATAGCATCAGTCCTTCAACTTTGTTCTTCTCCTTTAATATTGTGTTGGCTATTCTGGGTTGCTTGCCTCTCCATATCACCGTAGAATAAGTTTGTCAATGTCTGTAAAACAACTTGCTGGGATTTGACTGTGATTTCATTGAATTTATAGATCAAGTTGACAGCTGGACAATATCAAGTCTTCCTACTCATGAACATGGAATATCTCTCCATTTATTTAGCTTTACCTTGATCATGTTCATCAGAGTCTTGTAGGTCTCATATAGATCTTATACATATTTTGTTAGATTTTTTACCTAAATATTCACGTTTGGGGTGCTAATGTAAATGGTATTGTGTTTTTAATTTCAAAATTCACTTGTTCATTGCTGGCATATAGGAAAGCAATTGACTTTTGTATATTAACCCTGTATCATGCAACCTTACTATAATCACTTATTAGTTCCAGGAGGTGTTCCAGGTGATGATGTGTCAAAAAGACATATGCACCCCAATGTTCACTGCAGTACTGTTTACAATAGCCAGGTCATGGAAGCAACCTAAATGCCCATTGACAGAGAAATGGATAAAGAAGATGTGGTACATGTATACAATGGAATATTACTCAGCCATAAAAAGGAATGAAATTGGGTCATTTGTAGAGATGTGGATGGACCTAGAGGCTGTTTTTTTGGTAAATTTTTATTTCAGATTTTCTACATACAATCATGTCATCTCAGAACAGTTTTATTTCTTCCCTTACAATCTGTATACCTTTAGTTTCCTTTTCTTGCCTATTAGCAAGGACTTCTAGTATGATGTTGAAAAAGAATGTTGAGAGAGTATATCCTTGCCGTGTACTGGATCTCAGTGGGAAAGCTTTGAGTTTCTCTCCATTAAGTATGATGCTAGCTGTAGATTTTTTTCTAGATTGTTGAAGAAATTCCCCTCTATTCCTGTATTCTTGGTTTCTTGAGAGTTTTTACCATGGGTGATGGATTTTGTCAAATGCTTTTTCTGCTTCTATTGATATGATCATGTGATTTTTTTTTTTTTTTAGTCTGTTGATGTGATAGATTACATTAATCGATTTTTGAATGTTGAACCACCTTTACATACTTGGGATAGATCCTACTTGGTCCTGGTATATAATTCATTTTATACTTTTCTGGATTTGGTATGCTAGTATTTTGTTAAGGATTTTTGCATCTATATTCATGAGAGATATTGGTCTGTAGTTTTCTCTTACTGTCTTTGTCTTGTTTTGATATTAAGGTAATGCTGGCCTCGTAGAATGAATTAGGAAGTATTTTCTCTGCTTCTATCTTCTGAAAGAGATTATGGAGGATTGGTATCATTTTGTTCTTAAATGACAGAATTCACCAGTGTATCCATCTGAGCCTGGTGCTTTCTGTTTTAGAAGATTATTAACTATTGATTCGATTTAGGCCTATTCAGATCATTTATTTATTCTTGTATGCATTTTGGCAGGTTGTAGCATTCAAGGAAATGGTCCATTTCATCTAGGATATTGAATTTCTGGTCATGGAGTGGTTCATAGTATTCTTTTATTATGCTTTTAATTTCCATGGGATCTGTAGCGATGTCCCTTCTTTCATTTCTAATATTAGTAATTTGTGTCCTCTCTTCTTAGTTACCCTGGCTAGAGGTTTACTGATTTTGAATTGTATATTTTTAAAAATGTGAGCATTAAGCAAATAATAGGACTGATTTGATGAATACAAAGCATTCTGTCGAATAAACAGGTAGTAGGTTGATCTCACATTGAAAGTGCTTTGTGGTTGGGTAGAGGGATATTGCTGCATTTGAAAGGGGGTCTCATAGTGCCAGCATAAGGTAATAAATAACAGCTTTTCAGGATTGTTTCTTAGATGCCCCATTCCGTGTTTCTATAGTTAGAAAGTAAAAGATTAACTTTCTTGATTACATGTTTGTAAGAAGTTTGATTTTCTTGCATTGGTGACTCTGCTTACTTCACCTTTTTTGGTCATATCTGTATAAATATCCATGTCCAAAAAAAGAAATATAGAATTATTTTTCACAAGTGACGCAAATACTGTATAATCAAACTGTGTTATTCTTATTTTGGTAAGGTACAGAACACTTTTTTTCCCTACCACACGTGAACTTTTTCCAAAATTCATTTCTTATACAACTGTTACTTACAAGGTTGGCTCCTGCATTGTTTCATTTCAGGGTGCAAAAACCTCTCTCTAATTTCTGGTTGATTCCTGAGTTTCATCTAAGATACTTCAGTTCTCAAGTTAAAACTTAGGTTAAAATGCAATGTCTCCATGAAGGAGTTGTAGAAGTCACATTTCCACATCATCCGAACACAGAAGTGAAGCTTGAGGGCTCTCAAGATACCATCACCTCACAATTTTGCCTACAGTCAGACTTGAATTAAATTAAATGTTTACTGATCAATACTCATTTGATCTTCTTCCCCATCCTTACCTCAGGTGATGATTATGCTTTCAGTTTTACTGAGAAATTAAAGCAGTCAGAGGACAAATTCTCCAAACTCCCACCACTATGTCTTCCTGCATTTGCACCTTTTGAGATGAACTTTCCATGCCCTGGGTCAGTTCAAAGTCTTCCACTGTCCCCTCTTGCTACTCTGTTTCTCTACAGCATCAATTTCCCCTTCACTGTTGGAAATTCTCTATTGGAAGCTGTCATTTCTCCCATCTATAAGAGAACCCTCTTTTGACTCACTTGTACCTCTAGCTACAGCCCTAAAAGCTTGTCTGTACCTAATGTTTTGGATTTTGTTCCTAAAATTTTCTTTCAAACCTACTCCAGTAAGGCTTTTGCCCTAAGTGCCACCAAAACTTTTCTTGTCAAAGTCACCTATGATCTCATAGTGCTTACCCCCTCCTTCTTGGAAACCTTTCTTTCTTGGCTTCTGGATACCATTCTTTTCTGGTTTTACCTGTGTCTCTTGATGTATTTTCCTTTGCTCATATCTCTCCATCTCCTAAACTATAGTCATTGTGCGCCTCAGGGCTTGGTTCCTGGAGATATTTCTCTCTGCCTAGCTCACCACGTCTCTCTCCCTCTTGCTCTGTCTCTCTGTGTCATCTGTGCTCACTTTTTTGATGGACTCCTCTAATTGCATGGCTTTACATGCTATTTATATGCTAATATCTTCCAATTTTTCTTTCTCAGCTCTGTCCTCACCCCTGAGCTCCATGTACTCAACTGCCTACTGACATCACCCGTTGGATGTCTGTAAGCTTCTCAAAACTAACAATCCAAAGCTAAGCTCCTACTCTCTTAAGCCATCCCCATCCCTCACTCTAGTTCCTCTGGCCAAAACCCATAAAGTTCATCCATGCCTCCTCTCCTTCTTTTACAATCCACGTTAGATCTATCCCCAAATCATGTTGACTGTGCCTTTAAAATTATATTCAGAAGTCTGCTTCTTCTTACCCCGTCCCTTGCTGTTCTTCTGTGAACCACCGTTGCCTCATCCTGGGTGCAGTAGGCTTCTGCCCCCTTATCCTTGCCATCTGTTCTCCATACAGCAGGCAAAGGGATTCTTTAAACATGTAACTCAGCACTCTGCAATGGCTATCTGTCTCACCAAGAGTAAAAGCCAGAGTCCTTTCAAGGTCCTGCATGATTTAGATGCCCCTGTTCCCCACAGTGGCCTCTTCAGTAATCTGCTGCCTCACTCGCATCCAGCCACATGGACTCCTCACTGTTCCCTGAACACGCCAGGCGAATTTCTGCTTCATGGCCTTCGTACTTGGTGTGCTATCTGCCTGGAATGTTCCTCCCTCAGATATCTGTATGGCTCACCTTCTTGCTGACTTCAGGTTTTTACTCAAATATTTTATAGAGACACCTTTCTCTAAAATTGCAACTGTTCTGCCACCCCCTCCAAATTTTCTGTCCCCCCTTCTGGGCATTATTTTTCTCATTGGCAGTTTTTACTATCTCAAATCCTTTATGTTTTACTTATTAATTCTATACCCCCTACTACAATTTAACTTTCACAAAGGCAATGTTTTTTAATTTAGCAACAGCTTCTCACTTCCTTCATCTCCTTACACAGTACAAGTCAGACTTACATTTTAGATTTAATTAAACATTGTTGAATGTTTTCACTGTCCTAGCACTGTGTCAGGCACATTTGCACTTTTAGTTTAATTTTCCCAGGTTACCTTTGACATAAACATTGTGATTCCAATTTTGCAGATGAAAAACCAGGATATGGTGTCTTTTCTACAGATAATCATAGATAACGGAATGGGGCTTTAAACTCTAGACCTCTAATTGCATGTTATGTACTTTTCTAATATGCCATGCTGTGGACTAATCCACTTTTTAAAAAATTAATTAATTAATTATTTTTGGCTGCATTGGGTCTTTGTTGCTGTGTGCAGGCTTTCTCTAGTTGCAGCGAGCGGGGGCTACTCTTTGTTGTGGTGCGTGGGCTTCTCCTTGTTGCAGAGCACGGACTCTAGGTGCGCGGGCTTCAGTAGTTGTGGCTCACGGGCTCTAGAGTACAGGCTCAGTAGTTGTGGCACACGGGCTTAGTTGGTCCATGGCATGTGGGATCTTTCCAGAACAGAGCTTGAACCCGTGTCCCCTGCATTGGCAGGCAGATTCTTAACCACTGCACCACCAGGGAAGTCCTGAGTAATCCACTTTTAAAAGAATGAGTTTGCTTTTGAAAGGGGAATTGAAAAGCACTGTCCTTGTCTGTCCTTTGCCATCTAACTTCTCACCCACCCCATCTTCTGTCTTATTTCTCTGTAGCACTAAACTCAGCCACTACTGAGGACATTCCATTCTCTTAATCAAAATTATGAGGCCCCGGATTTCCTGTGAGTTACCCTCGTTTATTTTACATCTGATCACTTCTTCAAATTTTGAACGGTCATAAAGGCACAAGTCATATCTTTCGGAGAAGGTATTCAAAGATAAGAGCAGTGAGACAGAATAGGACGGGAGAACTTGGTAGGAAGTTCAGGGAATTTCTCTCTCTGATGCTTGAACTAACTCAGAGGCCACCAGGAAACAACAGAGAAGCGCTGAGCCAAAAATGAGTTTGGAGCAAAGGGGCTGAGAATATCTAAGAACCAAAGCCTAATCTGAGAGGAAACTGTCTTGGCTGAAGCCCAAGACTCAAACCCAAGCAATTGTATGACTGCAGTGTAAGTAGTAGAGATATTCTTGCTTTCTTTGGCGCCAAAGAGTCTCGTTACTTGTAATCTCATTATTCTTTCATGGTTTAACTTTTTTTTTTCTTTTATAAATTTATTTATTTTATTTATTTATTTTTGGCTGCGTTGGGTCTTGTTGCATGCGGGCTTTCTCTAGTTGCAGTGAGCGGGGGCTACTCTTCCTTGTGGTGTGCGGGCTTCTCCTTGCGGTGGCTTCTCTTGTTGCAGAGCATGTGCTCTAGGTGCATGGGCTTCAGCAGTTGTGGCTCGTGGGCTCAGTAGTTGTGGCTCATGGGCTCTAGAGCGCAGGCTCAGTAACTGTGGCATACGGGCTTAGTTGCTCCACAGCACGTGGGATCTTCCCCGACCAGAGCTCTAACCCGTGTCCTCTGCATTGGCAGGTGGATTCTTAACCACTGTGCTACCAGGGAAGCCCCATGGTTGAACTTTTAATGTAAACCGTTTGTTTCCCCATCTGTAAAACAAGATAGTGGGGACGGGTGATTCCATAAGAGTGCCTTTAACGTTTAAATTCTGTGATTTTAAGACCACTGCATTATTCCAGTCGATTTTGACTCTAGACCTATTGATAATTAGACCTCTTTTTTACTGCGTAAGGTTTACTTTAAAATAATAGTTTATATATTAAAGAATCACTGAAGTACTTTTGGATAAAAGTTAAAATGGTTTAAAAATCAGTTTATTTCTTATTGAGATTGTCAGACAACATCACCTTAAAAATGACAACACAGACTGAGTGTTCTTCCAAAGTAACTGGGGCTGGAACATCTTCATGGGTTCTTAAATAATGGTGATTTTTTTCCTTAATATAAATGAACTATTTCATGGCACGTATATATCTTCCAAAATCAAATCAGTCTTTTCTCAAAATGCTGAACTGATCTTAACAGTTTCTTAAGTAAAACAGAATTAGAGAGGAAATCTATCCGTCCCCTAATGGCATGTATTACTTCCAAAGCAAATACATTTCTTTTCCTTACTGTCTCTCTTTGATTGAGACTAGTTTAAATGATTAATTCTTCTCATTTGGCAGGGTTTTTGCAATTTACTTGAAATGTTTCCTAGTATTTTTTCCTCAACTGTTTTTTACACCTTTTCCCTCTTTTTTGGGCTTATCAAAATCTTGCTGTGCCTACTATAATTATTATAAAAAGATTAAGAATGAATCAAGCAGCCAAGCTCATGTCCATTGTGAAAGAATTTACCCAGTTATTTTTTTTTGCTTTAAATATGTCTTAAGAGGCTTATTTTCATATTCATATTTGTATCCATTTTTAAATGTTTGCTGAAGTTCATCTGTTTATCAGTGAACTCTATGAAGAAAGAAGACATTGTATTATAGATTAATTTTCTCCTACCTTCATAATTAATAAGGCTTGGACACCTGATTATTTAAACAGCATAAGAAAGACAGGGGTACTCAAATTTAAAATGCTTCTTTTTAAAGAAAGCTAGAGAGTCTGTTCTTTAGCCCTGAACAATCAGTGTGTTTCCTGATTGCAGAGTCAGGAAATACTTTACTTTTGAAGCAATAACGGTTATTCCCGGGAAGTTTTATAATTGGCTGCACAGTGATAACATCGACTTGAACAAATGCAGCAAAATTACTGCTGGCTTATCTGGAATGAAAGAGAACTTCTTAAGTGCGACAGAGAGCTAATACTAAGGATTACATCAGTTTGGCATATTCACTGCTCTTGGAGGACGACTCCAAATTTCAGCTTGCTTCCTGACCAAAGGTATCTTTCCTTTGTGCTTTTTCAGTATCCAGACTTCTTTCCCTTGGGTTTGCTTAGGACTTTAAACATCAGTGTGTGGTACTTGTAGAATTTATTTTCCTTGTGAAGTCAGGTGAAGTGTAGTTTTTACAATACCATTGGATTTCTTGGAATGTGATAACTAATTATGATAATTAATTAATGAGAAACAACAGCCTGACATCCAGGAATCTAGTGGCAATTTTTCTTTTCTCTAGAGTGAGGAATTGCTTTAATGTCTGAATTTTGATACTTGAACTTATATTCTTTAGTGAGGTCACTGAAGGTGTAAGGACAGAATACTAGCTAAAGGTGGCCCTGTGCTTTTTCTAAATATCATGAGGCATTTGAAAAAAGCCCCATTTATTTTATCGCTTGTTGAAATTGGTTATTGTGTGTCAATGGAAGTGAATAATGTCAATGACTTACAATATTTCTGGCTTAATAATAGAGATGATTTTCCATCTTCTTTATTTATTTATTATTTTATTATTAGTATTATTTTTTGCGGTATGCGGGCCTCTCACTGTTGTGGCCTCCTCTCCCATCGCAGAGCACAGGCTCCGGACGCGCAGGCTCAATGGCCGTGGCTCACTGGCCTAGCCGATCCGCGGCATGTGGGATCCTCCTGGACCGGGGCACGAACCTGTGTCCCCTGCATCGGCAGGCGGACTCTCAACCACTGCGCCACCGGGGAAGCCCCCTTCCATCTTCTTTTAATGTATATTATTTTGTTCCTATATTGACATCAATGCTAAAATAAACCCATAGAAATTTGGATTTAGGTGAGATCTTGTTGAGCATCTTTCTCATCCCTTACTTTACTGGCAAGGAAACTCTAGAAAGCAGAATGACACAAATTCCTGGCAGATCATGGGAGAGAGAAGAAATCTCTTAATTCCTGGGTAGAGGGATTATTAACTCCCTTTTCATTATTGTTATTTTGTGTTAAAATTATATGCTGCCATACAATAAAAACTTTGCCTTGAATTGGCATTGAATTTTCATCAGACTCTGTGAGACGTAGGCAGATTCTAAGCAGTTGCATTATTCGTAGCCAGAGTACTAATAACTAGAGTACGAACCCCGAGCGTGTAGCTTGAGGTGTCTCCTAGCATCTGAAGACATTCTTGCAACACACATTCACTTCCTAGTTGGGGTGAGCACTGAGCAGAGTGGAAAGCCTCAGCTCTCTATTCTGAGGAGTGCCAGATCTCTCTGTGTTATCAACAGGAATTTACTAACCCCATCTCAATCCTGGAGAGCTTTCATCAGGCTTCTAGGTGGTTGTTCACTATTTGTATATTTTTGTTTTCTGACAACTGTCACTCAGTTTTTTCTGAGCACAGCATTCTCTCCCAGTGGTCATATGGAAGAACTCTAGTAAGACACAAAATCACCACAACTCAATCTTTCACTTAGGAGCTTATAGCATTAACGGTAAAGAGAAAAAAAGACGTTGAAAGATGTGATACATGCAAGGAGTCAAATTCATTCAAAAACACATCTAAATCAAAATCTAAATATACGTCAGTTAACACTGTCCTATAGGAGAATAGTGTTTTCCCAAAATGTCTTGTATATGTGCAAGTACTGGATAGAGATTTTTTTTTGTTTTTAAACCCAAACTCCCGAATTGGTTTCACGGAAGCATTTTTAAAATATTTATTTATTTATTTATTTATTTATTTATGTTATTTTTGGCTGTGTTGGGTCTTCGTTTCTGTGCGAGGGCTTTCTCTAGTTGTGGCAAGTGGGGTCCACTCTTCATTGCGGTGTGCGGGCCTCTCACTATCGCGGCCTCTCTTGTTGTGGAGCACAGGCTCCAGACGCGCAGGCTCAGTAGTTGTGGCTCACGGGCCTAGTTGCTCCGTGGCATGTGGGATCTTCCCAGACCAGGGCTCGAACCCGTGTCCCCTGCATTGGCAGGCAGATTCTCAACCACTGCACCACCAGGGAAGCCCCTGGATAGAGATTTTGTGTTTCTCTTGTGTTGCTTCTGATTGATCTCAAATAAATGTCTCAGGAAGTTTTCATGGTTCTCTGATAACTCAGTTTCCCACTGTGGATATTCTACTGTCCTTTCTTTATCAGTGTGTCCCTTCTGGTATGGGCTCTGAGCGTGTAGGCAGGGGCTGTATAATGTTAACTTACATGTGTGTCTTCCACTTACAAGCAAAAACAGAGCTGAATGTTGTTAGATCAGTTTCACAGGCCAGCCTCTTTGCAGGTCATTGAAAGCTGCGTTTAGTCATGACCTGAGAGAAGATATTAAAGGCAACTAGAATCTATGTTTTATGGTGCAGTTAACAATTCAAATTATTGGAAGATTAAATTACCTACTCAGTTTAGTCAAGATGATAAGCTTTGCTTCTATGAACTGGGTCATTAACTGAATTATATTTAGGTATTGAGCTTCTACCTGTGGTCACAGGGAAATGTCCTGTGAGACTATAGGAATTCAGCCACTAATCAGTTCTTCACATAACAGCTCTCAATGAGAAAAAGTACAAACTTATAATATAGAGGAATTGATACAACTAAGGTCAAACTGACTTTATTTTCAGTCTTGATAGAATTAACTCTAATACTCATTAAAATATTTGTGACAAGATCAAAATTCTGCAGGTTCAAAAAAAATCCTATAGATAATATTTCTTATTCTGCACTCCATAGAGACACTTTGGAAATTTAGGTGCACTAGGGTTGTAAAATCAGATGAAAAGTATTTAACGAAATATGGTTAGTGAGGAAGGAGGGAGCCATCTGTTTTAGGGTTTTGCCTAACCCACGAGAATCATTGTACTTTTTTCAGGGTAGAATGTCTAGGTCAGTCTCCATAGCTTTGGCCCTTGTCAGACACTAAGGCAAAAACAAAATGACAGAGGTCTAAGGTTGTTGATCATGTGTTAGTACAAAGCATCTGACTTCCCTGGAGATATGTCAAATGTTCGGGGTGAGTCATTGAAACTATAGCATTTGGACTTTATTCTTTCATAGGAAATACTCTACTAGCAAGCTGAAAGTCTTGTGATTTTTAAACTGTGAATGTCCTGGCAGTATATCCCAAAGAATTATGTGAAAGAGAAGAAATTCTGGTTTTAGAATTGGTGCTAGAATATTGGAAGAAATACCTTGTATGTCTGAATGGGAAGCAACCCTGCATATAAGATGATCTCTCTTTTCCAAAGGTAGAAATTACCAAAAAAAGATTTTTCCCCCCAGTCCACATATTGAGGATCTACTTTGTACCAGGACTTACTCTAGGCTTTGGGGATACAAGGAAAAAATGTGGGAAAAGAAACAGAAATCAGGCTTCCCTGGTGGCGCAGTGGTTGAGAGTCCGCCTGCCGATGCAGGGGACACGGGTTCGTGCCCTGGTCCGGGAGGATCCCACATGCCGTGGAGCGGCTGGGCCCGTGAGCCATGGCCGCTGAGCCTGCACGTCCGGAGCCTGTGCTCTGCAGCGGGAGAGGCCACAGCAGTGAGAGGCCCTTGTAACGCAAAAAAAAAAAAAAAAAAAAGAAACAGAAATCACCACCCTCCTAGGGCTTACATTCTAGCAAATCAATTACACAGAATGTTAAAAGAGGTAAGTGCTATAGAGAGTAATAAAATGGGGGAAAATTCCGGGGGAATGCTGGCTGTGTCAGAGTGTGTCTCTGTGTGTATGTGTGTGTGTGTTTTGGTTTAGGGGATGGATGCTGCCTCAAGGTGACATTAGAGCATGGATTTAAACGAGATGAGGAGGGAGCCGTCCAGTTATCTGGGGGCGGACTTGGAGTTCAGAGACCTTGAGGGAGGAGCCTGCCTGGCATGTTCAAAGAGTAGCCAGGAAGCGAGTGGGGCTGGAGCAGAGTGAGTGAGAGAGGGTTGCTGGGAGGAGTAAGGTCAGAGGAAACGAGGTGAGAAGGAAAAGACGAAATCCAGGTCGACTGTCTGAAGGTCACATGGAGGATGTGTAGCCACAGTGCACATTTAATCTATATGTATGTCAAATGCAGAGGGTGAGGGCCCTGTAGGACATTGTAGGGATTTTGTCTTTTACTCTTAATGAAATGGGGAGCTTGGAGGATTTGCAGATGAGCAACATGACAAGTTTAAAAAGGAATCCTTTCTACTTTTGAGAGTAGATTGAAGGGGGCAAGGGACACCAGTTAAAAGATTATTGCAGAAAACCAGATGAGAGATAATGAGTTGTATTTCATTTTGTATGAATGTACCATCTTTTGTTCATCCTTTCACTTTTTTCTTCAGTTTTATTGAGATATAATAGACATACAGCATTGTATTTAGTTCAAGGAGTGCAACTTAATGATTTGATACATGCATATATTGCAAAATGATTACCATAAGTTTAATTAACATCACTCACTTCACATGGTTATAGATTTTTTTTTTCTTGTGAGAACTTTTAAGATCTACTCTCTTAGCAAGTTTCAAATATACAATATAGTATTATTAACTCTAGCCACCATGCTGTACATTACATCCCCAGAACTTATTTATCTTATAACTGGAAGTTTGTACCTTTTTACTACCTTCATCCATTCCCATTCCTCCCTCCCCTGCCTCTGGCAATCACCAATCTGTTCTCTTTATCTATGAGGTTTTTTTTTTTAAGATTCCACATATAAGTGAGATCATACAGTATTTACCTTTCTCTGACTTATTTCAGTTAGCATAATGCCCTCAAGGTCCATCCATGTTGTCGTAAATGGCAGGATTTCCTTTTTTATGGCTAAATAATATTTATCACAGTTTCTTTATCCATTCATCTTTTGACGGACACTTAGGTGGACTTAGATTGTTTCCGTGTCTTGACTATTGTGAATAATGCTGTGATGAACATGAGGGTGCAGGTATCTTTTCAAGAGAGTGATTTTGTTTCTCTTGAATATATACCCAGAAGTGGAATTGCTGGTAGTTCTATTTTTAATATTTTAGGATATTTTAATATTTAATAATATTTAAATAACATTTTAATATTTAATAATAATTTAATAATATTTAATAATTTAATAATAAATAATATTTATTAAATATTAAATAATATTTAATATTAAAAATATTAAATACTATTTTAATATTTTAGGAACCCTCCATACTGTTTTCCATAGTGACTGCACCAATTTACATTCCTACCAACAATGCACAAGTGTTTCCTTTTTCCCACATCCTCCCCCAGTACTTGTTATATCTTGTCTTTTTGATGATAGTCATCCTGTCAAGTGTAAGGTGATATTTTATCGTGGTTTCCCCTGACAATTAGTGAGCATTCACTTGTCGATGAATATTTGGGTTGTTTCCAGTTTTGGGGTATCGTGACTAAGGCATCTATGAATATTTGTGTACAAGCCTTTTTTTTATTGCGGTACGCGGGCCTCTCACTGTTGTGGCCTCTCCCGTTGCGGAGCACAGGCTCCGGACGCGCAGGCTCAGCAGGCATGGCTCACGGGCCCAGCCGCTCCGCGGCATGTGGGATCTTCCCGGACCGGGGCACGAACCCATGTCCCCTGCATCGGTAGGCGGACTCTCAACTACTGCGCCACCAGGGAAGCCCTGTGTACAAGCCTTTTTGTGGACATACGTTTTCAGGGCTTTCACCTAAATGTCTAGGAGTGGAATGACTGGGTTGTGAGATCTATGTTTAACTCCCAGGCAGCTGCCAAACTCCTGAGGTATCTGGGCCATTTTACATTTCTGCACACAGTGTATGAGAGTTCCTGTTGCTCCACATCCTGGCGGGTACTTTGACCTTCAAATTAATTAATTAACTTTTGGCCGCATTGGGTCTTTGTTACCGTGCGCGGGCTTTCTCTAGTTGGGGCAAGCGGGGGCTACTCTTTGTTGCGGTGCGCGGGCTTCTCACTGCGGTGGCTTCTCTTGTTGCGGAGCACGGGCTGTAGGCGCGCTGGCTTCCGTAGTCGTGGCTCGCAGACTCAGTAGCTGTGGCGCATGGGCTTAGTTGCTCTGCGGCATGTGGGATCTTCCTGGAGCAGGGCTCGAACCCGTGTCCCCTGAGTTGGCAGGCGGATTCTTAACCACTGCGCCACCAGGGAAGCCCCACTTGGATTTTTTGATGTTAGCCATTCTAATAGATATGAAATAGTATCTTCCTGTGGTCTATATTTGCATTTTCCCTGATGGCTAATGCTGGTGAGGGGTGTCTGGATTTTAACCTCTTCATCCAGAAAGTTAATTTTAGCCTCATTGTTGAAGCTTTGGTTCCTTTCAGCTGAGGCTCATAATAATTTAATTAAATAATTTATTTATCTCAGTCGTGGTTGGTACCTTAGCATGTTACACTTTATTTTTATATTTAATTTTTAACCTTTTGATCCCTTATAATACATTTTAAAAGTACTCAAAGGTTATGTTATGATGATTTATTAAAGGTTGCAGTGGCCTGTATAGTCTCATGGTTTTGTTTTTAGGAAACGAATACATTTAAAAGGGGAAAGTATAAAAGTGATATAAAATTCCAATCTTATCCTTAAATCACTATGTCCGATAGTGTAATTTAAGTTTATGCTTTATTTTATGTAGGATCTATTACTCTCTTTATTTTATCATTTAGGATGAGCGTGCATTCTGTGATAATAACAGGTCTAGGTAAACATATACGATCTCTAAATATTCAACTGAAGTGAGGATTTTTGAATTCTGTTCCAGGTTCCCGATGTTATCAGCAGCATAAGGCAGTTATCGAAAGCTGCCATGAAAGAGGATGCCAAACCCAGCAAAGACAACGAGGACGCCTTTTACAACTCACAGAAGTTCGAGGTCTTGTACTGTGGCAAGGTGACCGTGACCCACAAGAAGGCGCCATCCAGCCTCATCGACGACTGCATCGAGAAGTTCAGCCTGCACGAGCGGCAGCGCCTGCGGGTCCAGGGCGAGCCGCGCGCCGCAGATGCCGGCGAGGACCCGGCGGTGTCGGAGGCCCAGGCGCCCGCTTCCCCCGCCGACGTTTTGTCCGAGGAAGGGGATGGCGTCAACGACACCCACCCCGTCTTCCCCGCGGCGCCCAGCCAGCCTGGGCCGTCCAGCTCTCGAGTCTGCTTCCCTGAGCGGATTTTGGAAGATTCTGGCTTTGATGAACAGCAGGAGTTCCGGTCTCGGTGCAGCAGCGTCACCGGTGTCCTGCAAAGGAAAGTTCAGGACAACAGCCAGAAAACGCAGCCGCGGAGGAGGCATGCCAGCGCGCCCAGCCACGTCCAGCCCTCGGATTCGGAGAAGAACAGAACAATGCTGTTTCAGGTGCTGCCCTGGCCGCGTGCTCTCGGGGTGTTTCCCCATTCTTTGCTAGACGGAAGCAGCCGGGCGGCCAGCTCTTCCCTGGTCCTCACTCTGCAAGCATCCAACCTTTCTGTCATATCCCTTGGGAAGCAGATAAGGCAGGTGGAGAAAGACAGCAAACAAAGGAAAGTTGTGAAGGGGTGAGAGGCAGACGGGGAATGTAAGAAAAAAGGGAGCAGGGAAGGGAGAGGAAGAGAGATGCACTTTCAGTACATCACGGAAAGTTGTTGGGGAAATAAGAATAGATTACTCTTAGCATCACCAGCATTTGCCTTAGGTTGATTCTTAAATAAATGTTATTTTTTTAAATGACTGCAAAAAGTCAATCTTATGAAGGGTTTGAAGATGTGAATCTGGGAGCGTGTGAATCTTCATGATGGAGAAAGAATTTTCTAGAGAGAGAAAAAAGAAAAGTCCAGAGACTCATAGGTGTATTTTCAGATGAGAATACACCAATTTACTCTGTCATACAAAAGAGACAGTTAAAGAAACATCATAGGCCTGATAATTTATTAGACCAGTTATTAAAATGATTTGGTGCAAGCTGTATTATAGGTGTAAAAGATGATTCTTAATTCTAAAAAGTAGTTTTTGAAAATGTCCAGTTCCACTTAAAAGAACTTAATTCTTAACAATGCCCTGTAGAGATTCTTTAATTACTCCTCAGCTTTGAAGATTAATTTGAGTTTTCCTCAGATTTGAGTTTTCTTGAAAAAAGGAGTGACTGCCCTTTTATCCCGTTGCAAAGAGCCCCTGAGAAGGAAGTTGCACAGTGTACCTTGGTAAACAGTCCCAGTATGTAATATTTGCTTGATCAGAAGTTCATGGTGGTTTTGTTCTGTTTTGTTCTTGGTAACTCTAGGCATGTAATTAAAGTGTCTATAGTCTTTCCTGTGGTGATATGTTAACTGAGTTTCCTCTCTTTTTTTTTTTTTTTTTATGAAGTAGCTTTAATCATTGTCCTTTTTTTTTTTTAACATCTTTATTGGGGTATAATTGCTTTACAATGGTGTGTTAGTTTCTGCTTTATAACAAAGTGAATCAGTCATACATAAACATATGTTCCCATATGTCTTCCCTCTTGCGTCTCTCTCCCTTGAGTTTCCTCTCTTGTTTGGGCTAATGGATTTGTTCTTTTTCTTAGCTAGCCAGAGTCCATGTTGTTAATTTTTTCTAAATGGTTGTTTATTTAAAAATTTTTAAAATTTATCTGCCCAATTGCAAGTATATCTTTCTGTTGATCATTTGTGAGAAAGTATGATTATAAATTATAATTAAATAATTAGTATTTTTAGAAAACATAAGGTGTGGAAAGTTTGCATCTTTTTGAAAAGAATAATTTCTAATTTGGAAAAAAAATGGTTTCTTGTAAATTAAGACCAACTTAACTTTCATGATTTCTAGATGAAAGGAAGAAATGTTTTCAGACAGCTGATAATTGGGGTTGTAGATTTGGTTGGATTGGATGTTGACACACATGTGAATATGTATGTCTGGGATACAGCATTTGAATCTGTATTATTAGTCAAATATTTAACTGTAAAGTAATATGTTAGGTTCTTGATAAGTTGAAATTAAGTGGAATATTTTTATTTTTAAGGTTGGACGGTTTGAGATAAACCTTATCAGTCCAGACACAAAATCACTTGTGCTTGAGAAGAATTTTAAAGATATCTCTTCTTGTTCCCAGGTATGTATTGAAGTAGATTATAGTATTTGAAGAAACCAATTAAAGCTTGTTTCTAAATTAACAAAATAACTGGGCTTAAACCCCTTCAGATTTTATTCTTAAAAGCATTTCTTAAGTAGATTTGTCTTAAACTAAGAGTGTTCATGTGCTTGGGTCCCTGCCAATAAGAAAATCCTGTCCAGGTTCCTCATTATCATAATCTTGTCCTCACTTTCATCAACCCTGTTTCCTGGTGTCACTTCATCAGAGGGATGGAAGGAAGTTTTGGGGTGGTGAGTTCTTTAGCAAATATCTTCACAGTTAGTGTTCCTCAGAATCTTGAGCAGTAGGTCTTGTGGGCATCACTGAGTCATGTTTGCTCTTTATATTGTAGTAGGTAACAAAAAGAACCAGTACTTTCAAGTTTATAAATGTAAATGCTAAAGTTTGAAAAGAAGGTTTTGATATGTATCTTTGTCCTTTTACTTATTTTTAATTCTCATATTACGTATTTGAAAGTTTAAAAAATAATCTATACAACTATGTGTGTTCAAGATCATATTAGGCACAGTGTCCTAAGTACCATAGTAATAATTTAGAATATCTATATAATTGTTAGAGCTACCTAAATGTATGGCAAAGCTAGAAAGAATTTCCGAGGATGTTGGAGCAGAGGGAGTACCTGAAGCTGAATATGGGAAAGTTAAAAATGCAAGGATGCCTCTGAGGAGGTCCCTGGAATGGAGAAGCAGTAACTTCTTTCCTAGCAATGTACCTTAGGTGTACCTTCAGGGGCCTGGATCTTGCCAAGGCCCTTTCCTATATTTTAATGTTGAAAAATAGACTGACTTTTTCTTGTTTTTAAGTTTTAATTTTGGAGTTCGCATTGCCATAGGTATGCTATCCCGACGTTCTTCCCTTTGAAAATGATAAGCTTTTGTACATCTTGTTAATTACTCTCCTCAGCCTCAGCTAATGTGGTTTCACTTCTAGTATTTTGTTTCAATATTTGTTCTGTTATATGGAGACGTAAAATTATATTGTGAACATAAAATTTTTCTACTCTAGTAGTTTAGAGAGGCAGCATCTGACTAGAGGAAGAATATATTGCAAATTTCTGAATTCCTACTTAAAGGACAAAAAATGTGGTAGAAAGATTATTCACTTTAACAAAGTATTTATTAAGCATTCTTGTAATTACATGTTTCCTGGGGGTCCCCGCGTGATCATAAGCTCTGTGAGGGCAGTGTTTTATTCTGTAGGCCAGGGGTCCCCAACCCCCGGGCCGAGGCCTGTTAGGAACGGGGCCGCACAGCAGGAGGTGAGCGGGGCGGGGGGGGGGGGGGCGAGGGAGTGAAGTTTCATCTGCCGCTCCCCATTGCTCCCCATTGCTTCCCATCGCTCGCGTTACCACCTGAACCATATTTGCCCCCTCCACCCCCGTCCATGGAAAAATTGTCTTCCATGAAACTGGTCCCTGGTGCCGAAAAGGTTGGGGACCGCTGCTCTAGGGCATCAGAGAATAAGATGTGTTAAGACAGAGCTTGACGCTTAGGTGTTCAATAAATGTTGAATGAATGCTTCTACATGTTGGGCCTTATGCCAAGTATTGGGGAGAGAGTGGTGTACAAACCAGTGTACTTCCTGTTCCCCAAAGCAAGAGGAGTCATCTGAAAAGGCCGTGCCTCTCCCCCCTCCCCCCTCCCAGAAAGAAACTAGCAATGTTTCTCCCAGAAAGAAAACTAGCAATGCTCGTTGAACATCTAAAGGAAAATAAAAAGAAAGAAAGAAAAAAAAAAGAACCAACCAAGCCAAATCTATAAATCTGGCAGTTCAAACAAGATTTTTGCTTTTCCTTTTTTTTAAAGCAAGCTTTGTGTTCTAAGAATTCAGAAGAAGAATCAAACAAAAACATGAGGAAAATTTGTGCAAAGGCGTTTGATCAGAATAATTGTCAGGTTAACTTTCTGCTTCTCACTGAGTGGCCCAACTCCTGTTATTTCTTTCCACAGAATTGTACTGATAGAGGGTGGCCACATTTGGGAACAGGAGTGCTTTTTAACACATGCACACCTACAAATGTTTCTTTCTTCAAAATCGGTAGGGCTGTTTCCCTGGCAAGCATGAGGAATAAGGGAATGGTTTTCTTTACTGGAAACATTACCACTGCCCGACAACTTGCTGAGCTAATGAGGTCCTGTGCATTTGTCCCATTTAGTACTAAGCTAGTAAAAGATATTCTTTAATCACGAATGAGTTGTATCAGATGGAATTTACTTTCACCTCATGGATTGTAACCTCGCTCCTCCTTACTGACTTTTTTACTTTTTATCAGAGTTGATTTCCTTTTTCCATAGCCATTGGGTAGGTTGAGCTTATTATTACAAGAATAGTGGTTACTGTTTACCAAACATGCCAGGTAGTAAGATATTTCTTAGTTCTAAATCTGAAAAATTTCTTAGAATAGGTACCATTACTATTATTTTATGATGAGAAATGGAACCTCAGAGATACTTTTTAGCAACGCAGCACAATATCTCATACCTGGTAGATTGATTGAACCAAGACTGAAGCACAAATCTGTCTGATTCCAAAGTCTGTTTTCCTTTCTCTGGGATTCAGGTGATTGCAGGACAACTTCAAATTTTTTGTCTTCATGACTTTTCAAAGTACTGTGCTTTCTGTTAAAATAACAAGGTGCTGTCTACTAATTGGTGTGTATGTATTCAGGGCGATCGAAATTCTCAGATGATTCAGAATTTTGTATTAAGTGTAGCTGGGGTTATTTAGCCTGTGTTCAGGAAGTACAGATTTGTGAATCTGGCTAGTTGACATCTGCAATAATTTCTTTAATGTATTCATCTTCTAACACTTGTGGCTCCTTGAATGTCTATCCATAGACAAACATTCTGGTATTTTTAATGCATGCTTTAGGGAATGGCATGCCATTTAATTAGAGTATTGTCAGTTTTAATGATTCTTAGCCTCATATAAACAAGAACAGCGTTTATAATGAATCATCAGACTGCCCGTTCAAAGATGACCAACAAATTGAAAACTCCGTTACTTGCAAACACTGAGTAGCGGTTTTTATTACAAGAGACAGTGGGTCATGCCATCATATTTTTCCTCTTGTGGCCCTGAGTCACAGAGTGTTTGCCAGAAACAAAAAAACTCTGAGCTGGTCTCACCCTTTTTTATGTATCAGAAGACCACCGAATAAGTTTGCTCTGGCATTATGTCCCCTGTCACAGTACTGTGAAGGAGAAATTCATGGAAGTGTGAAAGCACAGAACTATTTCTATCGTGTTGGTTAAAAGGACATAATCCCATAAACACTGCCCTTCTTCCTTCTCTAGGGTCTAAAGCACGTTGATCACTTTGGCTTTATCTGTCGGGAGTTGCCGGAGCCCGGGCTGAGCCAGTATATCTGTTACGTGTTCCAGTGTGCCAGCGAATCTCTGGTAAGTGGGGTGAGTGCTGCCCACGGGCTCCTGCCCACACCTCCGGCTGATGGGAGGGCCGTCTCTGATGAACCCAGGCCTCACAGAACGGCCATCCTTCGAAAAAGAAGAGCGCGTCTAGAAATAGGCTTCTGCCCTCTGAAACAGCACCACAACAGAAAAACAAAAACAACTTGTCCTGGTAACTTTTAAGCCTAGGTGATTTTCTTGAGTTTAACAAATCTGGAAATGTTACCAGGAGTATTTTTAAAAGGTAGGAAAAGCCTAATGATAGGAGAAGAGCTGTTACTCTTTCCATTGCTCATGTAAGAAGATAGGGAAGACCTCTAATTCTCTCAACTGCTATAACATCTCAGAGTAGATAATGCTTATTTCCTCAGGGTAGAGAACGGTTTTGTCTTTTCCTTTTTATTCCATCAGCCCCTGTCCTAATTTTAAAAATACTTTCTTTATGGTCACATTTTAGCCTTCAATTTCTTTCTTTGGAATTTAGAAGTCAATTTTACTTTGCACCGCTCCTATCCCTCCCCCCGACCCTTAAATGGGAGCAGTTAGAGTTTAAGGAGAAATATGTAAGGCAAAGTTGGAAATAGATCTGAGTGACTAAAAATATGTTGATGTTTTCCCCTAAAACGTTTTCCATATTCTTCCACTTGTGTTATCTCTCCTAACCATTTTAACACAAACCTTTAGATATATGCATTACCATTCTTTGAAGCAGAGCATTTGCTCAGACATAAAATCCTCCCACAGTGATTTTCCCCAGGGAAACACACACCACTTAGACATATACAGAGTAAGCCGGGCAGCATTCTCCTCATTTTCTGTATGCACGTTGCCTTCCTTCCTGCTAACTCTTGCCTTCCACATTCCCAGTGTGGACACAGAGTTGAGGAATAATGAAGAAGTAACGAAGAGATGGGAATGAATTGGTACAAAGACACTTTCTGACTAGGGAATATAGCACTCTATCGCTAAGTTTCTTACTCAAGAGAGATCCACTTGAGTTTTGTTCTCACTCTAGATAGTTAGCCATACCAGTGAAAAATCCACCTGTTGATATCCAGGTGACCACTGTATTATAGGTTCAGTTCAGGGCTCGGGATAGAAGTTTGAGAGTTGTTATGTAAAGAATAGTTGAAGGCATGGGGCTGGATGAGCACCCAGGGGGAAGGAAAAGAGAGAAGGCCAAAGAGAACCAAGGACACAACCCTGGAAAATGCCAACCAAGAGTTGGGTAGAAAATGAGAATGTCAGGTAATCTTGCCCCTCTCCTCACCCATCCCCTGCCCAGCTCTCCTCTCCTCCTTCCCTCCTCTGTCCGTCCTCCTGTCTAAGGCTGATTCTTCCGCCACGTTGCAGATCCTTGCTCTCCAACCTTTGCAAAACCTGTCGTATATCCCGTATTTTATTGTTTTGGCAGTTCCATTTACGCAACTTTCCAATTTAGAAACCATAATGCGTTCTCCTGTACCATCGAGATCCACTTGTTCACCAAATCCTATAAACTCAAAGGTAGAAATGTCCCTTATATCCATCTCTCTTCCTTTTCCTCTCTGTTTGGAATTAAGTCTGGGCATTCATCTCCTTTACTAAGACTATTGCATTAGTGTCCTAACTAGTCTCCCTGCCACTGGTTTAATCTGTCATCTATCCACTTACTACCTTATGCTATATATATATTTTTTTCTCACAAAATTCTCTTACTAGGGGCCAGCTTATGCCTCCTTATTAACGGACAAAATCTAGATTGTCTAGTGTGGCAGAAGGGGCTTCCTCATTCTTCTCCAGCGTTCACCGGAAAGCTTGCCCTTTCATGACTGTGTCCTCACACGTGCTATTCCGTGTCCTCAGCTGTCTCCAGGCCAGACTGCAGAAGCTGCTGTGATGACTGGTGTGATGTTGCTTTTATTTGGCTTGCTACTGAAGCAGCAGATGGTTCGTGCACAGGACACATGAGATGAAGGAAGTACATGAGAGGCGGGGCTCACAGAAATGCCTCTGAAGTTCTGAGGTCACTGTTGGCTGCATGCAGTGAGGGGTCTGCCAGTCAGTGGAGACCAGAGCCAGGGCTTGCTGCTTTCATATGGTCAGGTGGGGGATTTGATCGTGCCAGCCTCAAGGGTCCACCTGGCTGCTATACAAAGAGATTGTGTATGTCTCTATCTGTTTTCGTATTCTCTTTCCGGCTGCTTCATTGGATGGGAAGCAGGCCTGGCTTGGCTTTGCTGTGACTTTAATCCCCTTCCCCTTCTTTGCTACTGTGTATTTTTAAAGATCCTGTTAAAAGATCACCTCCTAGGGAAGCCTTTTCTAACACCCTTTCTCAGGAATTGAGTCCTTTGGTTGTTTTGTTGTCAGTGCTGTCAGCACATCTTATTCATAGATCTCCGGCAGTTCCTGCAAATCCCTTATCTTATTTATTTGTTCACATAACTTTCTACTCCACTGGACTGTGAATCCTACAAGGTTAGGACCGTCCTTATGGTTGTTGTATTCACCAGTAGTTTCTAGGATAGCAGGGCTTGCTTGTTAAGTGTATTTTGAGTGATGGAGTGTGTTACTCAGAACTTCAGGCAGTCATTTTCTAGGTGCTGGTTAATCTCTGATTACTGGATAACCGACACCAAGAGGAAAACTGTAAAACCTTCTGATTTCCAATATCTTTCAAAAGTTTTGTTTGGTTCGTATTTTTTAGTCTTTTCATTTTACCCTCATGCGTGTAGAATGAGTTTTCGAAACGGAGTCAGAGTAGAAAGTCTGGGAACACGCTGCATTTTTCCACCTTAAGAAGCTCTGTGACTAAGGCAACAGACTACACTGGCTGAGAATGTCTTCATATTACATTGAAGCTGCCTGAGAATCTTTTTTTGGCATCATTATTCTTAAGAATGGGCCTATGCTGGAATCTTTGAAATCCTGTTTACTCTACTTTTATCTGTAAGCACCTTAAATGAATGGTGAGGCATCAGAACTGCAAGATAGAGGAAAAATTAAATGTACATTTCCTGTATAAAGGAGGCTGGCTCATGCAGCTGACGTTAGAGTAAAACAAACGGTCAAATATTACAGGTCTAAGCAGTATTATGATTGATGTGGCTTGGCTGTTGTGAAAGACAAAATATTGCAAAACCACACATGCTGATTTATCTTCTCTGAGTGCAAAAAATATACAGCTAGCATTTTCTGTTGCTTCTTTGTAGCAATTGCTATGAATTGATAAGCAGTATAGAATAGAGTTCTGATGGGCCCTGGAGGGTTACAGTGCAAGGTTTGGATGCTCTGTGCACCTCCCTCCCTCCCTCCCTTTGTCCCTCCCTCCCTTCCTTCCTTCCCTCTTTTGTAACATATCCCAAGGCAGGTGGTTTAAACTTGTTTGACCAACCCTTGAGATTTCTGGAACATATCATTTCTGCTTTCTCCAAAAGTGATTTAAAAGGTGTGAAAAAAAATGGAAGTGACTACTATTCATAGACAAAGTGGAACTCCACAGATGCACACAACAGTATCCAGGGAAAGTATAACCAACAAAACAAATCGAAACAAAACCCCCAAAAACCCAGGGTACCGAGACCCAGGATTTGTATGGGGTTAAGAGTGTAGAGTTTTCCAGAGAATTAGACTAGGTAATCTTTTTTTTTTAACATCTTTATTGGAATATAATTGCTTTACAATGGTGTGTTAGTTTCTGCTTTATAACAAAGTGAATCAGCTATACATATACATATACCCCATATCCCCTCCCTCTTGGCGTCTCCCTCCCACCCTCCCTATCCCACCCCTCTAGGTGGTCACAAAGCACCGAGCTGATCTCCCTGTGCTATGCCGCTGCTGTTACATTTGGCAGTGTATACATGTCCATGCCAATCTCTCACTTCGTCCCGGCTTACCCTTCCCCCTCTCCATCCTTACACATTCTGTGATTCTTATTCTAAAACGCTATAAAACACCTAAGTTTGGTATATAAATGTTTATGAGCATTATCTTCATTATGGATTTTCACCTTAATGTCACAAATTGGCTTTCTTTGTTCCATCTTATAATTTTCTCTGGAAATTTAATTTTGCCTGATGGTCACACTAAGAATACTTTCTTTTTGGTTCCATATGATTGATTTATCTTTAACCATTCCTTTACTTTTAACTTTTTAACACTGCCTAGGATTTTGTTGTTGTTGCTGTATCTAAACTAAAACAATTAAGTTATTCATAGTATGCTAATTTAACTTTTAGTTGCTCTGATTCCATATGAGAATTTATAGGCCGTCTGGAAAAAGTGGTAGATTAAAAAAAAGTAAAACATTTAAAATTTTAGAAGTCGAATAAAGTTTCTAGTAATATTTATGGCTAGGAGAAATTGGTAGCCACATTTCAGTCACCATTGAAATGATCTCTTGGTTCATCTACAAATAGATAAGAAAATATGAAAGTTCAATATATCCATTGGGGACCTTTTGCAACACAGTATTACCAAATAGCAAATAATAAACCTACATGAAAGCTAAGCGGATGACTGACCCCTTCAGTGCCTTAAATAAATGAGAAACAAGAAAACAGAAATAAACATCTGCATAAGTGATTGAAATTGCTTTTGAATACATCACAAGGCAAATGAAATGAAAATGCAAAGGCATTAAAGCATGTAGTGCTTTTATTTTTTATTTTTGCGGTACGCAGGCCTCTCACTGTTGTGGTCTCTCCCGCTGCGGAGCACAGGCTCCAGACGTGCAGGCTCAGCGGCCATGGCTCACGGGCCCAGCCGCTCCGCGGCATGTGGGATCTTCCCAGACCGGGGCACGAACCCGCGTCCCCTGCATCGGCAGGCGGACTCTCAACCACTGCGCCACCAGGGAAGCTCGTGCTTTTATTTTTAAGAATTAGAATTCTTTGTTTTTAATTATGTTATAAAAGAACAGATTGTGAATAATTCATTTTTTGTGCATGGAATGTTGTGAAATTATTTATAAGCCTTTTAAAAAGATGGTTATATAGTGGCTGCTTGGTGCTTGAACTCTCCTTTTAGTAATATCAGATGAATAGAGTATCTTTTTATTCCAGGTTCTTCAGGCATTCAAATGCAGACGTAGATTGAATCCTTTAAATAAATGGTAGCTTTTTCTTAAACCAGGCCATAAGAGAAGGGGATAAAGAGTCTTTTTATTTTTAAAATTTTAAAAAAATTATTTTATTTATTTATTTTTTGGCTGCACTGGGTCTTCGTTGCAGTGCGCGGGCTTTCTCTAGTTGCAGTGAGCAGGGGCTACTCTTGGTTGCGGTGCGCAGGCTTCTCATTGCGGTGGCTTCTCTTGTTGCGGAGCACGGGCTCTAGGAGCACGGGCTTCAGTAGTTGTGGCACACAGGCTCAGTAGTCGTGGCTCCTGGGTTCTAGAGCGCAGGCTCAGTAGTTGTGGCGCACGGGTTTAGCTGCTCTGCGGCATGTGGGATCTTCTGGGAACAGGGTTCGAACCCATGTCCCCTGCATTGGCAGGCAGGTTCTTAACCACTGCGCCACCAGGGAAGCCCTAAAGAGTCTTTTTAAAAATGGGTTATGTGTGTGAGGGTTCTTTTTCCTCCACATCCTCTCCAACACTTGTTGTTTCTTGTCTTTTTGGTAATGACCATTCTAACACATGTGAGGTGATATCTCCCTGTGGTTTTGCATTTCCCTAATAATTAGTGAATTTGAGCACCTTTTCATGTTCCTGTTGGCCATCTGTGTTGGTTTGAATGTGCATTGATGCTGCCACTATGGAAAACAGTATGGAGGTTCCTCAAAAAATTAAGAATAGAACTGCCAGGTGATCTGGCAATTCCACTTCTGGGTATTTATCTAAAGAGAATAAAAACACTAATTTGAAAAGTTATGTGCACCCCCATGTTCATTGCAGCATTATTTATAATAGCCAAGATATGGTAACAGCCTAAGAGCCCACCGACAGATTAATGGATAAAGAAGATGTGATATGTATATACACACACAATGGAATATTTTTCAGCCACAAAAAAGATGAAATCTTGCCATTTATGACGACATGGTTGGACCTTGAGGGTATTATGATACCTGAAATAAGTTAGAGAAAGACAAATACGGTATGATTTCACTCATATGCAGAGTATAAAAAACAAAAACAAACACATAGTTGCAGAAAACAGATTGGTGGTTACCAGAGGGGCCGGGGGTGGGAGGGAGAGCAAAATGAGTAAAGGGGGTCAATTGTATGGTGACAGATGGAAACAAGACTTTTGGTGGTGAGCACACTGCAATGTACACAGAAGTTGAACTAAATGTTGCACCCGTGAAACTTATTTAATGTCATAAAACAATGTTACTGCAATAAAACCAGAACAAAACAAAACATGGTTTATGAAGCATGGTAAATGGTTTTGAATATCAGAGCTAGTTTGAATGAGGCCCTGGTACTTCGTAGCTGCCCATGCAGGTTTTAGACTTTGATCTCAATTGTACAGTGGGTGAGAAAGCCACACTTTACACTGATGATTGTGTCACAGAGGAGGAGACCTGGCCTGAAGTCGGCTTGACAATGCCTGGAGGATGAGCTGTTAGTTGACCTCAAAGAAGCAACCAGGAAACCAGAATGCTAGATTCCAACTTCTTGACTGAGTCACTGGAAGAGCAAGGAAGAAACTACCTGGCAGTTCTCAAGCTGCCGGCCTAGGGCTGAGACCCAGCTATTAGGCAGCATGACTGCAGAACTTCTTAGTGTCACAAATCAGAAGCCAAATGAAAATAAATAGAAGCCATAGAGAAAAGGCCAGTAGTCTTCATAGAATTCCCCCAACATTATTTGTTGGGCTCATTTCCCCCTAGAACTTTGGTTAAACACATGTTCGCTTGTTGTTGCACTAAAAATGATCCAAAAGGATCATTATCATAAGATACCTATTAACACAAGTGATTTGTTAAACCTATTTTGTTGCTCCCTATGTATTGCAGACAAAACTTCCAAAGAAATCTTTATCTGACAAAGTATTTTAATTAAACAAAGACCTGAGATAACCAACAATGACCTACTGTATAGCACAGGGAACTCTATTCTGTGATACCTATATGAGAAAAGAATCTGATAAAGAATGAATATATGTATATGTATAACTGAATCACTTTGCTGTATACCTGAAACTAACACAACATTGTAAATCAACTATAATCCAATAAAATTTGAAAAAAAACAAATACCTGATTGTCACTTAACTGTGATAGCATAGCACTGAGTGGGATTCAAAAATGGCATTCAAGTAACAGATCAGTATTATGCACATTAAAATGGTCTTATTTCATCCAGTTTTCAATTTTATGTATAATTAATTGAAGGTCTAACTTTGAGACATTATTTTCTCACTACCAGCTCTGTGGTCACCAAAATTCCATTATTAATATTTAGTCAGCATCAACAAAGTCTCACATTGCTGTTGGGCTTTTAATGTGTTACCATGAAAGCAAACTTTTATAGACCTGGATTTTGTTTCTTCTTGTAGGTTGATGAGGTAATGCTGACTCTGAAACAGGCTTTCAGCACGGCTGCTGCCCTGCAGAGTGCCAAGACCCAGATTAAGCTGTGCGAGGCCTGCCCTATGCACTCTTTGCATAAGCTCTGTGAAAGGATTGAAGGTACAGTATAAGTTGGCCTTGGCAAAGACGAGTTTGCTTGGCAAAGACAAGTTTGCTTTGGCATTGGGGAAGTGAGAAAGTCGCTACTGTCATTGACTGCTGCTTTGTTTTGAGGTGAACCGAGAACCCCAAGAATCATTTCTCATGTCTAGTCAAATTTGTGCTGTCAGTCTCTCCTAGGTGCTTGGCTTTTTTTCCTCTTTCTTTTTTCTTTCTTACTTTTTTTCCGAAGGCAGACTCAAGGGAGGAGCTTGCATTTCCCACAGTTCCTAAGACTCTGCTATGTGCAAAGTGGGAACTGACCAAATATTTGTTGAATGAATGAAGAGAGGCAAAACCATCCCAGAATATCTACTGTTTAAGTCTTTTTTTTTTTTTCCTTTCTCACTCGATGATGTGTTCTCTTTTTCCTAAAGGTTTAGAACAAGAATGAAACTTGCTTGGCTTTTCAGGGTCGTTTGAAAATCACACAGATAATAGACATGATGTCATAAAGCAAGTTTTTTTAAAAAATGTGTTTTGAGGAGGGAGAAGAGCATGAGGAAGAGGTGACCCTGACTCAGTTTCCCTTTCTTCTCCTTGTCTCTTACTAATAAAAATGGTTGAAAACTACTGTGCCAGGGAAGACACACAATTTGATAAACACTTGTTAAGCATCTAGCACTTGCCAGGCAGTGTGCTTGGCATTGGGGATGCGGAGATGGTTGAGATGTGGACCATGCCTTCAGGAAGCTTAGAGTCTAGAGTGGGAGACAGGCTTGTGAGCACGTAAATGCAATCAGTACGATAGGTGTTGGAGTCGATGGGGAGAGTGTGGACTCCAGAACAAAGCAGAGAATGGACGAGCCACTGTCAGTGCAAATGGAGATATCTGTTCAGTAGGCAGGAGAATCATAGGCACATGGGAAAAGTGATGATGGACAGCCGTATTTATTGAACATCCACTCAGCTGTGTGAACAAGCACTATTTAAATGTAATACTCAAAATTTTAAAATTTATAACTATAATTTTACAGAATGCACCTTATTTTCAAATATACATGGAAACTTTACAAAAATGGAACATTCTTTGGTGTATGGTGAAGAGAATATTATAAATCTGAGGAGGAAAGGCTGAGTGATTCAGGAGATGGCGTTGGATCAATTTGCTATCCAAAGAGACAAAGATTCCTTCCACTTATCCTACTCAAAATACATTCTAGGTGGATCAAAGTCCTCAATGCAAACAAACAAGATGCTAAAATTGTTCAAAGAAAGTAAAAATATTATTTTGTCCCTAAACAAGAAAGCCTTTATTAAGACACAGAAATGCAGAAACTACCAAAAGAAGACATTGACAGATTTGACTTCATAAAATCTTAATATTTTTACACAACAACAACTGCTTACTTGGAAGTTAAATGATCAGTAACAAATGCTGTTTGAGTAACAAACAGCAGATTGCTGTTCAGAATTTGTAAAGACTGTTATTATCTATAAGAAAAAGATAAAAGCACCAGTAGAAAATTACACAAATCATATTAAAAAACACTCCTCTGAAAAAAAATTTATAGTTTTAGAGACCTTTGTAGAGACCTTTGTAAAGACTTCCCTGGTGGCGCAATGCTTAAGAATCTGCCTGCCAGTGCAGGGGACACGGGTTCGAACCCTGTTCCCAGAAGATCCTACATGCCGTGGAGCAACTAAGCCCGTGCACCACAACTACTGAGCCTGCGCTCTAGAGCCCACGAGCCACAACTGCTGAGCCCACGTGCCACAACTACTGAAGCCCGCGTGCCTAGAACCCATGTTCCTCAACAAGAGAAGCCACCGCAATGAGAGGCCTGCGCACCGCAACGAAGAGTAGCCCATGCTCTCTACAACTAGAGAAAGCCTGCACGCAGCAACAAAGACCCGATGCAGCCAAAAATAAATAAATAAAATAAGTTAATTGAAAAAAAAAAGAAATAATACACATTATACATCCAGAAATAGTAGGGTCTCTTCCAAGATCATGAAGGGAGTGAAACTTAAGGTTCCCTAGCTTCAAGGTATGCATATATCTGAAGGGAGCAAATGAAGGGTTCATGTGAACTGGAAAAGATTCACACGGGCTTCTTTTCCTAAGGCCTTAGATAACACCTTCTGATATGATTGTTTTACCCTTGCCTTTGACATCGGGCGAAGAGAGCCGTAAGATAGGGCAGTGTTCTGATAGTAAGAATGAAAGGAATAGCAATAATGCAGATGCTCCCATAAGACTTACTGTGTCTCGGCCCTGTTGTGTTTTCCATATATTAGCCCACTTAATCCATACTGAAATCCCACAAGATGGGTGGTGTTTTGAATCCTCATTTTACTGATGAGGAAACAGGCGCCGAGACACACAGTGGGTAATAAGGGCCACATCCTTATCACTTAGGAGGGGCAGAACTGGGATTTGAACTTGTTCCATCTGTTTCCAAAGCAACTTGATGTTCTCTCTGAAAGAATATCAGAAAGCCAGGATTTTCAGGACCAAGCTGTCTTGAAGCCTTGGCATCAGTGTTTCCCAAATAGTTGTTTTCATCTGGGTAAGATAACAGTGTGAATTCTAAACTTGTGTTAGGCTTAAGCACAAAGTATAAAGCTGGAAAAAGGACCACATTCAGATTCAACACAAATTCACGGGAAGAGAAAGTGAGAAAGATATTTAGAGATATTTAGAAGTATCTAGATATTTGTATCTCATATTACTTACTCATGTCATTGACTCACCTGTCAATACCTTTGGCTGCATTAATAAGGAGTTCTTTCTCTACTGAAAAAAAAAAGAAAGGGAAAAGATGCATATGCTCATGTTGAGTCCTAATCATCTATCCCTATGTCAAGGGAGCTTTGTCATTTAGACCAGGAAGAAAAACACCAGCCATGTTGGGGGACCAAAGTGAATCCAGGAGGCAGTGTCTAAGGGGACCATCTCTCAAGGACCAGTCCTCAGAATGTGGAACTAAAGGGATGTTGAGCACCGTAGAGGTGGAGCAATTACCCTCAGTCGGGTTTTCCTACAATAACGTGCATGAGGGCTAAATAGTATACTTACCTCTCAGGATCGGTTAATTCACTCACCAGTCACTCAACAGTGGGGAAGAAGAAAGGCAAATCAGATGCAAGGCGGAGTAGGGGGCATGCATAATTTGCAAATAAGCTGTTTGCAATTCCTCCCCTAAAATAAAGGACTAAAGAAACTTCCTGGGCCATAGATTTAGTTACCTACTTCAAATAAGGACCCTCTTTACTTCTCCTCTTTTTAATCTTTTATCCTCCTACACATGCTAATAACATGCTGGAATATTAAACAACATAAAACAAAACAAAAATGATCATGTGAATCAGTTTCTTAATATATTGCCTAAGGAACCTATTAAGGAGACTTTGCCAGCAAATAATAAATTGTGGTAGTGAGTGGCATCACACCGTCAAAATGAACTTTAGTGTTTCTGTACGTGGTCACAGAGATTTTCACAGCATTTTATTGTACATTGCACAAAGAAAGGTAGAGCTGAGAAGTTTTCAGACGTTTTTCTTCTTTCTGCACAGTGGTTTAAAACAGGCCCAGTGGTGGCACTCTACACATTCTAACCATCATGAAATGAATTCTCGTTCTTTTAAAACAATGCATATTTTGAGGTGAATCTCTCCTAGGGATTTTAAAGTACAGTCTACCTATAACAGTCATTAAATACTATACGTGGCTAGATATCCTCTTTCTAATCAAAGTACGGTAACAGTAGTATAAGTGGTCCCTAACTATGTAAAGGAGATCTGTTCCTTAAAAATGGATGGTCCGGTGAATCCTTGTAAATATGAATTACATTTCCCTTTTTAAAAAATTTATAAAAACAAAAATGTTTTCATGGAAAAAATTTTTGCCCAAGGACTTAATATAAATTATATGCAGAAGTACACTAGATATATAAATAATATGGTATAAAGAGGTAAACAATTTCTTGGGAAAATAGTAACACTAAAAAATGTCACTAAAAACTAATAAGGGCTTCCCTGGTGGAGTAGTGGTTGGGAGTCCGCCTGCTGATGCAGGGGACACAGGTTCGTGCCCCGGTCCGGGAGGATCCCGCGTGCCGCGGAGCAGCTGGGCCCGTGAGCCATGGCCGCTGAGCCTGCGCGTCCGGAGCCTGTGCTCCGCAGCGGGAGAGGCCACAGCAGTGAGAGGCCTGTGTACCGCAAAAACAAACAAACAAAAACTAATGATGCCTTGGTTTTATTACCAAGACCTGTATGAGGGGGAGAGCTTCCTGTGTAAGCTCTAGCTCTACTTTTTAATATTAGTAGCTATTCTTTCTTTTTTAAATGTCAAGTTTTAAGCTTAGAGATTTTGGCCAAGGCTAGTATTCACCTATGAGTTTCTAGGGTGGCTAAGTTTGTTAGTATATTCAATGGTATCTGGTTATGCTGTTGATTTGGTATCATGTATACATTTTTTGTTAATAAGTGTGACTTCAAGATTACTGACGAGGGCTATTGATTTTGGTGAGGAGGTTTTCCATTTTGTTTTAATCATTTTATTGTAGTGTTCCAAGGTCTGTCATAGGCAGGAACACATCTCCTTGAAAAGATTTAACTTCAGAGCCTGCTGGTGAAGGGACAAGCTGCAGTGCATTTTATATATACATATATATATATATATACACACACATACATATATATATAAATATATATATATATACACATACATACACATTTTGATCTCTGTGGCTAGAATCTGTTTAACACCAATCCCCATCATTTCCCTTAGGTCTCTATCCGCCAAGAGCCAAGCTGGTAATACAGAGGCATCTCTCGTCCCTCACAGATAATGAGCAAGCTGACATCTTTGAACGCGTTCAGGTAACATTATTTATAGTCCTCACAAGTAAAGTATAAGGAATGAGAATTGGACCCTGTTTCTGTGAGTTCCTTTTTCCATTTCTCTATCTGACGTTAAAGATAGATATACTACTGCACTGTTGGATAGTTACTACAATGCCACTGTTACTTTTGTTTCTAAGAGCAGCTAAATGCTTAGCTTTACTTACGTTTGTCTGCCAGACAGACAAAACGAAATGAGGGTAAAGTAAAACAATGAAAGCTGTGTTGCCATAATGTGCTCTCCGTCTGTCTGTTCAACAGAAGATGAAGGCAGTCAATGACCAGGAGGAAAATGAACTTGTGATTTTACATCTGAGGCAGCTGTGCGAAGCCAAACAGAGGACACACATACATATTGGGGAAGGCCCATCGGTGAGATGTTTTCTAGTTGACCTATTTTTGTTTTTTTCATATATTCAGTCAAAATATCACAGAAGATGTAAAAGGAATTTCTTTACTTTGTCTTCTCATCTTTAGGGCTAAGCCCTAATAGTCTTTTTTCCCCCCAGCATTTTAGAAGTTTTATAGGAAACTGTAGCAAACATTGGCACATTGAGATAAAATAGTAATGATTTTAAAATGTAAAAAAAATTGTGAGTTTTGGTAGAAAACCAGTAATAATAAATGCTCATGATTTAGAATGAACATACATTTTTAGTAATATTAATCCATTATTTTATTTCAAATTCACATGAACATCTTATTTCATTAAAAACTTATATAGCCTTGAGTGGTAAAGAGCAAACATGCAAAGGAGCAGTAATGTCATGGAAACGGCTACCCTGGCTACAAACAAAGGGATGATATTTTTGTGCACGTGGTTTAGAATGTGTTCCCAGCTGCATGTAGGTAAAGCAAGACCACTGGCAGCAACATCTAAAGAAATCATGACATATTTACCTCTTGATAACAGTAATTCAGGTTATGTCTTAATCTCACTCTATTCAGAACAAACCACATATCGTGTGATAAGTGATTCCTTAATTATTTATTGTACAAGCACTTCTAGAGGACCTTCTATGAATCAAGCTATGTGATAATGGTGACAAAAAAGACGTGAATAATGACGTAGCCTACAGAGAAGAGCCCAAATAATCCAAAAGGGAATGCAAACATAAATAGATACATATAAGAGAGGCAACAAGATGGCTTTTTAAAATTCCTATTAGTTTTATTTTATTTTTTTATATCTTTTTTGGAGTATAATTGCTTTACAATGTTGTGTTAGTTTCTGCTGTACAACAAAGTGAATCATATATGTATACATATATCCCCATATCCCCTCCCTCTTGAGCTTCCCTCCCACCCTACTCATCCCACCCCTCTAGGTCGTCACAAAGCATCCAACTGATCTCCCTGTGCTATGCAGCAGCTTCCCATTAGCCATCCTTTGTACATTTGGTAGTGTATATATGTCAGTGCTACTCTCTCACTTCGTCCCAGCTTCCCCTTCCCCGCCACATCCTCAAGTCCATTCTCTACGTCTGCATCTTTATTCCTGCCCTGCCACTAGGTTCATCAGTACTGTTTTTTTTTTAAATAAAAACCTATATGTGCATTAGCTTACTATTTGTTTTTCTCTTTCTGACCTACTTCACTCTGTATGACAGACTCTAGGTCCATCCACCTCACTACAAATAACTCCATTTCATTCATTTTTGTGGCTGAGTAATATTCCACTGTTTATATGTGCCACATCTTCTTTATCCATTCATCTGTCGTTGGACACTTAGGTTGCTTCCATGTCCTGGCTATTGTAAATTGTGCGGCAATGAACATTGTAGTACATGTATAACAATATGGCTTTTTAAAAGAATGTTCAGTGAACACCGAAGTAGCTACATGTTTGCTTTGGAGCTGGAATGAAGAGTAAGGATAGAGGAAGGAATGAAAGAATTCAAGAGGAAGAGATTTTTGTGGGGGGTGGAGCTGGAGTTTTAGGGGAGATAAAGCTTTCTAATCAGAACAGTTGAAGAATTGTGTGGGCTTTTTTTTTAACATCTTTATTGGAGTAAAATTGCTTTACAATGGTGTGTTAGTTTCTGCTTTATAACAAAGTAAATCAGCTATACATATACACATATCCCCATATCTCTTCCCTCTTGCGTCTCCCTTCCACCCTCCCTATCCCACCCCTCTAGGTGGTCACAAAGCACCAAGTTGACCTCCCTGTGCTATGTGGTTGCTTCCCACTAGCTATCGATTTTACATTTGGTAGTGTATATATGTCCATGCCGCTCTCTCCCTTCGCCCCAGCTTACCCTTCCCACTCCCCATGTCCTCAAGTCCATTCTCTACATCTGCGTCTTTATTTCTGTCCTGTCCCAGGCTCTTCAGAACCATTTTTTTTTAAAGTCCATATATATGTATTAGCATATGGTATTTGTTTTTCTCTTTCTGACTTACTTCACTCCATATGACAGAATCTAGGTCCATCCACCTTGCTACAAATAACTCAATTTCATTTCATTTTATGGCTAATATTCCATTGTATATGTGTGCCACATCTTCTTTATCCATTCATCTGTCTATGGACACTTAGGTTGCTTCCATGTCCTGGCTATTGTAAATAGAGCTGCAATGAACATTGTGGTACATGACTCTTTTTGAATTATGGTTTTCTCAGGGTATATGCCCAGCAGTGGGATTGCTGGGTCGTATGGTAGTTCTATTTTTAGTTTTTTAAGAAAGATCCATACTGTTCTCCATAGTGGATGTATCAATTTACATTCCCAAGGAATTGTGTTTTAAGAAAGGAACATTAAGTGCAAAGTTAAATGGTAACTTTGTAACCATGAGTGAACATACTGCTTGGAGGCCCTTCAAGGACATACTGTTTTTTTTACGGTTTGCATGGGAATTATGGGGAAATAAGGCTGGAAGGCTTGGCAGCAGTGGGATGATGAATAGCCTTAAGTGCTAGATCAGACTTTGTCACTGAAGGACTTCAGGTAAGAGCGTGAGAGGATCAGATGTGTGGCTGGTTGGGTAGGGGGGTTGACAGTGTTAGGACTGAAGTCATATTCTCAAATTAGGAGACCTTGGTAATAGAATACGTGAGAAGTGATTCATTTATCAAGTGCATACTATGTACTAGGCAACAGAGATGAATAATGACAGCTCTAACTGTAAGAAGAAACCAACATGCGGTCAAATGAATTAAAATATGGAATATGGTGTGATTGGCACAGAGATATAAGTATGTACCAGACAAGAGATAACACTGGGACATAAATAGATTGAATGATTCCGTCTTGAAATATGTATTTTGTCTCAGAGAGAGGGTAAACTGGAGCCCTGGAGATGTGAGGGAGGGACTGAGTCAAGAGCAATTTGGGAGGCATGATCCTTAGGACTTAGTGGCTGATTGGATAGATATGTTTAGGAAGAGAGAGGGGCTTGCTGGGAGACACTTCAAGGTTTCAGATTTGGAGGAATTAGATGTAATAGCTAGGAAATACAGAAAGAAGGCAAGAGCGGGGCGAGAGATGGAAATAAGAAATAAGTATTCAATTTTGGAAGTGTGAGATTTAATTAGAATAATGGATTTGGTGCTCATAGAATTTGAGCTGACATTATAAATGTGGAAGACTATGAACTTCGTCACAGATTTGAAGTCGAAGGAGGGTGTTCTGAGGAGCACCCACATTTCAGGCAATGAGTGAATTAAAATGGAGCCAGTGATAAAGACTGAAAGGGAATAATGAGGTAGAAAGATTTATTATGGTGAATGACCAAGGTAGGAGAAGAGTTCAAGCAAGAGGATCAACAATGTCCAATGACATAGGAAGGTCAAGAAACATAAAGCGTCTGTCATACAGAGTGAAGTAAGTCAGAAAGAGAAAGACAGATACCGTACGCTAACACATATATATGGAATTTAAGAAAAAAAATGTCATGAAGAACCTAGGGGTAAGACAGGAATAAAGACACAGACCTACTAGAGAATGGACTTGAGGATATGGGGAACGGGAAGGGTAAGCTGTGACAAAGTGAGAGAGAGGCATGGACATATATACACTACTAAATGTAAGGTAGATGGCTGGTGGGAAGCAGCGGCATAGCAGAGGGAGATCAGCTCGGTACTTTGTGACCGCCTGGAGGGGTGGGATAGGGAGGGTGGGAGGGAGGGAGACGAAAGAGGGAAGAGATATGGGAACATATGTATATGTATAACTGATTCACTTTGTTATAAAGCAGAAACTAACACACCATTGTAAAGCAATTATAATCCAATAAAGATGTAAAAAAAAATAAAGTAGATCTTGTTAAAAAAAAAAAGAAATATAAAGACTAAAATCTGTTCATGGCTTTGATTAAATCAGTCGTTGGTGGTGATAGTCATGTTGACCAGAAAGCCGAAGGCAGTATGTGAGGAGTGATATGCATTTTCTATATGACGGAAGGCGGTCAAGATCACAGAGGAGATTTTAACAAATTGTGTATGTTTTCCTGTCAGTATACTTAAGTTCCTCCCTGCCTCTCTCTCTTTCCCTCCCTTGCTCCCTCTTTTCCTTTCTTCCTTCCATTTATTCACCTGGTATTCACTGAGTAGCTGCTATGTCAGGCATTGTGCTAAGTGCCAACACGATTTCCCTATTTTCGTTGTGTCGTTCGTCTCAAAGCCTTAGAATGATGAGTCAGCCCAGTCCTTATACACAGCCTGAGCCCAGTCCAGCTCACATCTCTATTGTTTTCTTTCCTTTTTGATTGTGATCATGTTTCTTTTATCAGTAACTCCTTAGATGACCCCGTGGAGCCAGCTCCAGTATGGACCTCTATTGCCTCCTGCGTAGACTGTCCTGAAGCCTTCAATCTGATCTTCCAGTCTCTGATTTCCCAGTCCTTTAGGTGATTTTTGAACAGTCCTTTCACATAAATCTTCCCAAAACATTAGTTTCTCAGTGATGCCCCTCTGCCTGTAAATTGTGATCAGTGATTCTTCCTAATTATCCAGCACTTAAGACCATTCGAGGTTTTATCTCCAGCTTCACTTTCCCACTTTCCACTACTTCCCTCTGTTTTAGTCAAACACCTGTACTGACACCCTGTCCCGTGAGCATCCCAGCCTTTATGATTTTGCCAGCACCATCCCCAGTGTTGGGAAAGTCTTCACCTCCTTTCTTCTGCCTGTCTGAATCCCATGTATCCTTTTCTTCCTGACCATTGAGACCCATAACCCATGGTTCCATATTTGATTCTTATGCGTTGCTTTGTGTCAATGCTACGAGTGAACGTATTTCCTCCCCAAGCAAAGGATGAGTTTTCTCTCTTGGAAGCTTCCTGGCACTAAGAACCATGTAATATACATAGTAGCTTTTTATCTCTATATAAGATAAAATATTTGGAGAACCTCATATAGTGGACACATTGTAGATTCTCATACAGTTCAGTACTATCAGTGAATACTTGTCGATTGAAAAGATAAATGACCCACTCACAAATGAAAATGGAATTATAACAAAGGCATTAGCAGAATCCAGCTTTACTAGAAGATGCTTTGTTCTTTGAAACCAATTTTTTGTGTTTTCCTCGGTAATTTGGATATAAAGTATGTAACTTGGAAAGGGATGGTTATAGTTGTTAATCAAAATAACAGCAGTAAAAATGGGCATCTCAAGTTTAGTGTTTGTTAAATGCAGCAGGAATATATTAGCAGAAAGGAAAGACATAAAGGAAAGATCTTATTTCTGTCTTTTTTGTTGCTTACAATATTAAAAATTAATCTCTTTTGCTTACAATCTGTGTGCTCACGATGTGGAACCTAAATTATTACTTCTTAATAGAGCTGCAGAAGAATTCTCATGCTTTTTAGTGGCTTAGCCGTAAGCCTGTCTTTAAAGCTTCATTTAACCTTGAGTATTTCCAACCTAAAATGTATGTTTTTCTTTCCATAGACTATTTCAAATAGTACAATCCCAGAAAATGCGACGAGCAGTGGAAGGTTCAAACTTGACATTCTGAAAAATAAAGCTAAGAGATCCTTAACTAGCTCCCTGGAAAATATCTTCTCAAGGGTAAGATTAAACTGAGGCTCTTTAAGGTATTAATTATGTCTGTGTTTTCTAACTGCTTCATTCTCAACTGGCTCACCGAACATTTCCTTAAAAAAAATTTAAGATAACTTTAAGTTAGTTAACACTTATTTAAAATAATCTCTCAACAAAAGTCTCATTTTCAGATCTAGATTTATTCTGGTGCCTCTGATATCTGAATTTGAGCAGTTGAGATATATGTATAGGAAAGGGGAAATAATAGAATATTGATGGCCAATCCTTTAAGAACTTTTTATCATTTGCCACATAAAGTTATAAAGAAGCCCTTCTTTCACTTATTCCTAGGAGCTGATAGGGAATGCTGAAAATAGTTAGTATAAGTTAACAGACATGCGTGTATTCCATTCAGTGAATTTATATATTCTGTTTAAAAATAAGCAAAATTATTTCTCTTCCTCTTCATTTTCCCCTTCCTGAGCAATTCACTCCTAACGCTATTAGTCGAGACACAGCAATGTAGATGTCTCGGGTCTGTAAGGCAGGGAAGCCACAGTGGCTCAGCACAGGGGGACAGAGCCTGTATGGGTTGCTCTGTATGGGGGTGACCCAGTGCAGCATGTGGACACCAGAGTGCGGTGAGGAGGGTGTCAGCCTACCGGGGCAACCTGGCTTCTGGAAGTGGAGTGAGAGCCAGTGAAGAGGACATCCTGCAGAGGGATGGCTCAGAGCCAGAGTGGAGGGGAGAAAGCATTCAAGGCGCCCAATACAAGGATGGCACCCATGGGTGGGGAGGCTGGAGACTGAGTGGCGTGAGGAGAGTGTGAGGTGTCAATTGTGGAGGTGGGTTACACACAGGGAACTGATCAAATATGTAAATGTTTAAGGATAGTGGGATTCTGGGAGAAGGGAATTACAAATATGAAAGGAAAGGAAATTAGAATGAGTTCTGTGTTGTTGGATTCAACTCAGAGGTAGCAGTATGGAATCTTGGTTTTCTATTTTGAGCAATAGAATTACATATATTATGTTCTATGTAATGTATATGTGTTAATATATGCGTGTGTCAGTAAATGTGTACCTACGGTCCCTGACTTTGTCCACTGATAGGAGCTGAGAACAGCTTTCCTATACATGCCAGATAATAAATTAAGCCTGGTTGGATGACCCAGATTTTAGGTCTGGCACTCAAATTTTTTTCTTATTTTTTATTTTTTTGCGGTACGCAGGCCTCTCACTGTTGCGGCCTCTCCCATTGCGGAGCACAGGCTCCGGACGCGCAGGCTCAGCGGCCATGGCTTATGGGCCCAGCCGCTCCGCGGCATGTGGGATCTTCCCAGACCGGGGCACGAACCCGTGTCCCCTGCATCGGCAGGCGGACTCTCAACCACTGCGCCACCAGGGAAGCCCTGGCACTCAGATTTTGGTTTCTATATATCATTCTTTAAGAAGGAACCATGATCCTGGGAGAAATGGCTAGTTCCAGAACTATAGGGAATGTAGAAGGTAAGTCCAGAGCATCGTGGTGTTCTAGGTAGTAAGGAAATACTCAAAGAAAGGTAACAGGATGTCACAAAGACATAAAAACCTTGAAGGGCTTCCACTGGTGACATCTGAGACAATGAGTATCAAAATAAATGATAGCAACAGATAGTGACTTGTTGTATAAGATAGGAAACTATAAGTCTATTCTGATAGGAAAAATAAATTAATACATTGGAAATTTGATCATGCTCAGGATATTTACTGGGTAGAATTAATACCTATTAATTACAAAGGGGAAAATAGTAACTTTACAGTGAAAACAGCTGGCAGGCACCACCTTAATCAAATGATCAAATTGAACATCTTCAGCAATGGCACAAATTGAAATCCTGTGCCACTGATACAAAGAACACAGTGGCACTTCTGTGGTATTCCTGCCAAAGGGGCAGTACCTGAATCTAATCTTGAAGAAACATCAACAAACCCACATTGAGATACAGTCTACAAAATAACTAGCTGTTATCTTCAAAAGTGTTAAAAGCAAGAAAGTCAAGTGCAGTAGTACATTGGGACACAGTGACTTGTGATGTCTGGTGTTCTTATTTTTATTTCTTTGCTAGAACTCAAAATACTTTTATGGGTAATTTCTGTTGATGACTGAGATTCTTGTTACTTCTAACAAAAGCCTTGCAGCAAGCATGGTCATTTGACAATGCTATTATTTTATTAGCAGAAAACAGAATTTAGGAAAAGAGCCTCTAGAAGATTTGTCGGAAGTGTGTTAATGCAACTTTTCATAAACTTTTCCTACCTCCTCATCTTCCAAATTTATAAATCAGTTATGTTCTTTCTTTCTCGCTCATTCCTTCCCTCCCTCCTTTTCTCCCTCTCTCCTATGGTGTTCAGTGAGAATTTTAGTAGAAAGATCGTTTACGTAGGTGGTCAGAGGATCCGATTTCCAGATCTGGCCCTAGCAGGTTTTATATTTATTTACCTTTATTTACAAATTATTTACCTTTTCTAAGCCATTGTTTCCCCACTTGTGAAACGGGCATACTCATACCTGCTTAGGTCATATTACCGTGAGGGTGTAATGTCAGTATATTAGGAAAATATCACACTGTAGGTATGAGCTGGTACATACAGCAGTGGTAAGCTCTGAAACCTCTGTCATTTATAAAAGGACACAAGGGTATTTAGAATGTGACGCTCTTTATCCCACTGAGTACCTTGGCATTCTGCACAGTACGTGCACGGCTGACTTTGAAGTACTGCTTACATAGCTTTGTATGGCAGTAATGACTTTTCAGCAAGGGCACTGCCAACCTGTTTTGGTCAAGGTGGATACTGTAGCTTTTGCGTCTCAAAGTGCTGGTAAGTACCACAAATTACGTGACCTAACAAGGTCTTAGGCCTAACAAGATCTTACTTGCACCATATGCAGCAGAATGGACTTCTTGAGAAGGTTGGCAGCTACCCATGTTGTATCAAAGGTTACATAGTAAAGGGTTTTTGCGTACTTCTGAAACTTGTCAGTTTATTTTTTTCTCTCTGAGTGACATAGGAGAAAATTGACACTCCAGTCATAGTTTGGCTCATAACTGCTGCTATTTTTAAAAGTCAGAATATTTTATTTAACTAACTATAGTTGTTTATGAAATCGGATACATTTTTTAAATGCTTTAAAGCTTAGCTCATTAGCAATTAAAAAGTGGGTCCAAGGCAAAAGGCTTGACACATGCATTACCAAATCATAATATAGTTAAACTGAAAAAGCTATCTGCGCAAAGGTGAAAAGACAGAGTCTTGTATTCTGGTTGTTTGTTGCTTTTTCTTTTTTTTTTTTTAATTAATTAATTAATTTATTTTGGCTGCGTTGGGTCTTCGTTGCTGTGCGCAGGCTTTCTCCAGTTGCGGTGAGCGGGGGCTACTCTTTGTTACTGTGTGCAGGCTTCTCATTGCGGAGCATGGGCTCTAGGCATGCGGGCTTCAGTAGACATGGCTCGTAGGCTCAGTAGTTGTGGCGCATGGGCTTAGTTGCTCTACAGCACGTGGGATCTTCCCAGACCAGGGCTCGAACCCGTGTCGCCTGCATTTGCAGGTGGATTCTTAACCACTGCACCACCAGGGAAGTCCCTGTTGCTTTTTCTTAAATTGAAGCTTTCCAAAAGAGGAACATTTCCTAATATATTTATTAATATATGTTTATAGTTCTAAAAGAGAAATATTCACTAATATAAGGTGTAAGTCATTAGAAAACGGTCATCAAGGGACTTCCCTGGTGGTGCAGTGATTAAGAATCCGCCTGCCAATGCAGGAGACACGGGTTCGAGCCCTGATCCTGGAAGATGCCACATGCTGTGAAGCAACTAATCCTGTGCGCCACAACTACTGAGCCTGCGCTCTAGAGCGCTCGAGCCACAACTGCTGAAGCCCGTGCGCCTAGAGCCCATGCTCTGCGACAAGAGAAGCCACCGCAGTGAGAAACCCGCACACCCCAATGAAGAGTAGCCCCCGCTCACCATAGCTAGAGAAAGCCCGCGCACAGCCGCGAAGACCCAACACAGCCAAAAATAAATAAATTTATAAAAAAAAGAAGAGTAAGTCCTCATTTCACTTTCTCTTCAGAGTAATAGCCATTGTCCTCACTTGTTGAAGTGTGTGAATTAATGATTTTGGTAGAGTATAATTTTAAAGTAGGTTTATTTTTCTTTGTGCGTAAGAAAAACTCATGGATAAAGCACTGCTATGAGTAATATGTGTCATGTAAGTGTTTTTCTAATGATGGAAGTTGTTTGATATCCATCTGACTGCTTTCTCTATTGTGACCAAATAAACTGTTTGAGATAACCAGGCAGGTTGGCATGTAAGTAGCAGCTAAAAAATAGCAGAAAGCAATATGGCCCATTTTTCTTTTCCACACACACGAACCCAGTAATTTATCAGCTAAATGTATGGTTTATTGCTGGAAGTATGTCAGGTTATAGTACAGAACTGAAGAACTGAAGTAGCCTTCATCAAGTTCTGGGACATTTGCAAAATAACCCGTAACCAATGTAGGTTAATTGGTTTTATTTGTAATTCTACTTTTCACAAAGCTCTCTCTTCAGGAGGTAGTATGGAGTGAGAGCTCAAGAACCTCACTTTAAAGTTGTACTCCCTGAATTCAAATTGCTGCTCTGTCCTTTAACTGTGTAAACATTGGCAACCTAATCTGTAAGAACTTCAGTCTCCTTATCTGTAAAGTTGAGCCAAAAAACTATACCTCCTTCATTAGAACTGTTGTGGGAATGCAGGGGGTAATGCATGGTAAAATATTTAACATAGTACATGGCACGTGGTAAGCATTCAGTAGTATAGATGCAGCTATTTGTTTTATGATTGATATAGTTGTTATTTAGGGAGCCACCGGAAATAGAAAACTATAATTGATATACATAGATAAGAATAAATATTGCTTCTATGAAACAAGGTAGGATACCATAAATATAAGAGTCCATGGAGAACAGGAAAGAACTCTTACAACTTTCTGACGGTGGACATAAAAAGAAAAATTCAGTAGAAGGCTAGGAAACTAGTGTTGAAAAAAAACTTCCGGAAAGTAAAGCAAAATGACAAAGAAATAGAAAATAAGAGAACGAGGTTAAAAGTTATCTGGAGATCCAAAAGCCAAATGGTAGGCATTCCAGAAAGAAAATGCATGCAGAAATTTTCAAAGAAATCATTTAAAAGTTTTCTTAGAGCTGATGGACATGTTTCAAAATGTAATGGGCTCTGAAGATGCACAATAGAAAGACTGACTTAGATTCTGTTCCAGAGAGAAATAGCAGGGCACACATACAGCTCAGGAATCACAATGACATTCGACTTCTGTACCGAAAGACAGTTGAGCAATGTTTACATATTCTGAAGGCACGTTTCCAGGCAGAATTGTATATTCAGCCTAACTATTAATAAAATATAAGCATAGAACAAAGACACTTACAGACATGTAAATGAAAAAATAATTTACTTCCCAGTCTCCTGTTCTCAGAAAGCACCTGGAGTATATGTTCCACCAAAATGAGGAAGTAAACTAAAAAAGAGAAGACATGGGCTCAAAGAAGCAGAAATTCCAACATAGAATAGCATCAAAGGAAATTTCTAGGTTGATGGTGAAGGATAATACTGGAAACATCTATTTAGCAAACCCAAATTTCTACCAGTCCAGACTGGGGCAGGAAGACAGAGATCTCCAAAATGGGTACTCAAAGAAAGAAATATGCAATTAATGGATTATGTAATGTTTGACCTTATTGAGATTTATTGGTAATAGATTAATGATAAATAAATTAGTAGTAGTAATAAACTGGTGATTACTGAGGTAGTTGTTAACTCTATGAAGAACAAATTGCACAAGATGTGAGTTGTATTAGTAGTAAAATATGTAGCTCAGGTGCAAACAGTATTTACAAGGTTGTAAAAATCTAAGCACAAAACATTGGTTTAACCAACACGTGGTATAACTCTACTGAGAGAAGAGGGGAAGAGAGAAGTGTGTATGGGGATGGGTAATGAAGTAAGAATCCTAAAGTCTCATCTTCCAGAGTAGGAAGTCAATGGATAGTGCCTAAAATGGAAAGATTAAGGAATAGGAATGTAAGTTGAATAACAGAAGCATTGATATAAGTAATTTCAAGTGTTTGCTTTTGGGGAATGGGATTCAGCATGTGAAGGAGCGGGCTGGTGATTGCCACTTAACATCATAAGTTTGGTAGCACAGTTTGACTTTTGAAACTTTGTGTAGGTATTACTTTGATTAAAAATTAAAATGAAACTTAACCCCCCCCATTAAACCCAAGAAATGTTTGGAGACACACTTTAAAATTGTAAAGTGCTATAAAAATGTTGTGCGTTTTTTCATTGTGGAGAGTCACTGTCACACTGACTTGACGTATTTCTAGTTATTCTTTTTAGAACTTTCCCATGTGTTTTAGAGTTATATAGAACATCTTAGTCTGTATTTTGTCTCTTAAGACCTTCTGTGTGATGTGGTTCCTAACCAGCCTTTCCATCTTCTTTCCTTCAATACTTGGCTTCAGTTTCTTCCTACATGAAGTATAGAGAGAAATAGATGAGATGATCCCTTTGGTTATTTACTTAGATCATCACCAAAGAACTGTGTGAAAAGAAAATTGAGAACCAATTCACCATTATTGAAGCGGACTTTTATCTAATCTTCTAGAGAGACTTTATTGAAGTAGTTTTGCATTATGGAATAATGAATGAAGCTAAATCCATACATTTTAGGATGCAGTTTTCTTTTTTAAACCTGTGTTTATTATAATCCTATAATGTAAATTACGATCTAGGTTGTAGGGAGGTTGTATGTATTAAACCATTTTCTTTTATAACTGTTGTGGTTTTTTGTGCTGTACTTTCCACATGGGTGTTTATCTGTATGTGACACCAAGTTCATGGGACTCTCACTGATGTTATGGGTGAATAATGTTTGACTTTGTAACCAAAGTCACTTCAGTAAGCTTGGTCTGAATATCTGGTTATCTAATGGATGATTAAGAAGTAATGGAAGTAGATTGCAGACAGTTCTCTTTGCCATGCTGGAATGGCTGTTAATACTGCCAACAAATTTGAGTGAACCCCAAAAGGATCAATGTAATGCTGACATGAAGAGGCAACTGCCTTTTATAGTTTTCAAGTAAAAATTCAAACCCTATGAACGATTGAATTTTATTCTCTTCACTCAGGGAGCTAACAGAATGAGAGGTCGGCTTGGAAGTGTGGACAGCTTTGAACGATCCAACAGTGTTGCTTCAGAGAAGGTATCTAAGCAGAGCTTCCTTTTTGCCTACTATTGCAACTTGGTAAAAACCAACACTAATATGATAATATGCGTGCTTAGTTATTTTGTTATGAGCTCTTTATGACTTCTGAAAAGTAACTATTTGAGCCTTTATTATTTTAAAGGAGATTCTGGCTCTTAGCATGTTGCTCTTTATTCAACTGAGGATTTCTCTTGCTGGGACAGAACACATCCCTTGCTGTCTGACTCTGCTCTGTCAGGCTTTTTACTGTTTGGAGATAGTATACTTTGGGGGACAATATTTGAGCAACTGTTGATCCAAGGCCATAGAAAAAGGAGCCGTATCATTATTGCACTTATACAGTGATCTTTTTATCTTTTGTTCTCTCCTCTTATTACTTCCCCCTCCCCCATATTTAACCCTTTTAACTGCAACATTAGGCTCTTCTTTATCTCATAGACAATTCTCAGTAGGTTTGGTTTCCTGTTTCCTGTAACATGTAACCTGAGGCAAATGCAACCTATTTTTTTTTAATGGAAAAATATTAAAATATGTTCACTAAACTTTCTGTTGGTAGAATTGAGGACTTAGTCCAGTTATGAGTCGATTAGCCCTAACCAAAGTTTATCAAGCTAAACATTTCAACAGTGGAGCCTGTTCTGGAAAGTATAAACAGCATACTTGTCTAAATTGAAAGATTTATGATGTCTACCCATGCAATATGAGAGGCATTCTGGCATAGCTCACTTTTCATTCATTTCCTGTTTTTCGTGTCTTTTAAAAAATTTTTACCTCAGGGAACACGTAGTTAGATAGAAGCATCCATGGTGAGGGAAGATACTTAACAGGCTTTATTTTATTTTCCTGAAATCTTTGCCGTGAGACTTGGACACTTAAGCGTTGTGATATTGTTTTGACAGTACAGGAAACATGCAACCGATATGTCACGGAAATCAGTAGATACGTAAATACAGACTCCACCCTCTTTCAGTCAGGATTTCTTTTCATCTTTCTGGCAACAGTGAGAACAGTACAGTAGCTGTAGAGCATTTTACCACAAAGGGTTAGGGGAAAGAATACCTCTTCTTATCATCCCTTTCACTTTCTGGCCTACCTTTACGGATGCTGTCTTACAGCTGCTTATCAGAAGAAATGGGTTGTGGCGATAGTGATCAGCCTTCAGCGTGGTTTGAGTAAAAAAAAACAAAAAACAAAAAAAAGCTACAACAGTTTGTCATGACTCAGGAGGAAGAAGAGGCACCCTGTCACGGTTGAGCTCTGCTTCTGAGCAGGTCTGCCATGATCGGTGTAGGAAAGAAAGGCCTGACTTCTTGCGTTTCAGGACTGCTCCCCAGGAGACTCCCCGCCAGGGACCCCACCAGCTTCCCCACTGTCCTCAGCTTGGCAGACGTTCCCTGAAGAGGATTCCGACTCCCCGCAGTTTCGAAGACGGGCCCACACGTTCAGCCACCCACCTTCCAGCACGAAGAGAAAGCTGAATTTACAGGATGGGAAGGCTCACGGGCTTCGCTCCCCTCTTCTGAGGCATAGCTCCAGCGAACAGTGCAGGTGAGTCCAAACCTCTCTCCAGAAGCTGGAACAAAATTCTCCTGTCACTCTCTTCTGACCACCGTGGAGTCAAGAGTTATTGTGACTTCATGCTGTAGCCAACATTTAGTTTTCAGAAAAATAAATGGAATTATAAAAACCTTCGTTACTAAGGGAAACAGGCAAGCTTTAAGGCACCCCGAAAGAGAAGAGTTAAAGCATTTTGGATGGAAATATATTTTTTTTTCCCGAGAAAAATGGAGAAAACAAGATATCAGGCAGTTGTTTTGTCTGAAAAACCTCTGACAACGCATGTTCCTCAGTGTCTCTTTGACGATGGCTTTCATGAAACGGTCAGCAAATTTGCAAATAACATAGCAGAACTTCCTGTAAGCACAGGGGTTAGAAAAATCACCTACATTACCTTTATACATGAGGTAAAAATTGGCTGTGTTTTATTTCATAATAAATTAAAGCCAAATGTGAAAATTGTTAAAAATTTTATCTAGAATAAAGTAATGTTTACAAAGAAGAATACATATACCATAATTGACAGGAGGTATCCATTAGAAACTATCTTGCATGGTATTTAAAAAATATTTAACAAAATCATTTGGCATTTGGTAAGAGATAATAAAGGGGGTAAATTTGGAATTGTAGAATGATTATACTTCTTACCGTGTAGTACAAATCAGAATTTATATCCTAGAACTAATTTTGTTTTTCTTCGTTACCTATGAGTTTGGTTCAGGAAACGGTCTGATAGGGGTTCCAGTCAGAGAGAGAAAAAAAAAACAAAAACAGAACTCTAAGTAAAAAGAAGATTAACTTTTATATTAGTTGTTATCAAATTTACCAGCATTTCTTTTAAGGATGCAATTGAATGCTGATTGTTGTTTTTTGAATAATTTGATATTAAAAAATAAAACATTTAGGATATATAAAAATAAAGTAAATTAATAGAACTAATTATCCTCAGATTTTCTTTTATGAAAAAGGATTAAGTATTCATGTATATATGAAAATTTTTAATGATCATTTATATTTACCCAAGACATTAAGTCTCTTTTTCCAGGAAAAATTATTTTCAAGAATTTAAAACATTAATTATTTTAAACTATTAATGATGTCTGTTTTTCCTTATGTTTTCCACATTTCATAAAGTATATGCTCAAAGAATTTCTGTCCATATGAAAAGATGCTATTTATATCATGGTAAAAACTTGCTATGAAAAGAATCTTCTGGAAAAAAAACTTTGTAGATTTAGGGATTCAGATAAAACCATGGCTGCACAATTCCACAGGCTGCAAGAAAAGAACATGGACATTAACGTTTGTTAAGCCAAAGGTATTATGATTATGATGACTTCCAACAACCAAACATGTTGTTCTTAAATTTTTAGAAGGGTTTATATCTTTAAAATAATTAAGTCTTTGAACTACTGATAATCAGTTTTTCCTTCTGGAACTTGTTTCCTGTAATTATTTGTGCTTTCCTACTTTTCCCCCTTGAAGTATCTTTTGCGTGTCAAAACAAACACTTTTTGTCCTAAAATTGTTAAGAGCTTTTTAGAGACAAACACATATGCTTAGACACATTGCATAGATGAGGAATTCAGTTTGTGGACAATGAACTAGGTCATAGTCATCTAATAGAGAACTGCATGCATATAAGTTTTTTTCCATATAAATTCAGCCCTGATTACATTAATAGCGAGAACCTGTGTATATGCTATTTCATAGTGAATGAAGATTGTGCCAAAATGTAAATTAAGACGAATTTGCTGTATTTTCTGTACCCAGCATCTTTTCATCAGTTCGGCGCATGCACAAGGAGAGTAATTCTTCCTCCAGTCTTCCAAGTCTTCACACTTCCTTCTCTGCCCCTTCCGTCACTGCCCCCTCTTTCCTGAAAAGCTTTTACCAGAATTCAGGTAGACTGTCCCCACAGTATGAAAATGAAATCAGGTGAGATCAGTGTCCTTTGTTTGCAAAGCAACATTTTCTGCAGTGATATACTGATATGTTACTAAGAAGTGGCTAATGAACTTTAGAGTGACATGAATGCATCCGTATGTTGTGCTTGTTCTAACCTGTTTCTAATATATTGGTTTCATTTCCAATTAATTTGAAGAAAACTTTTAAAACCAGTGTTTCAGAGCTTTTTGATGACATGATTATCTTACTTTAGGGATTATTTTTTTTGTACTATATGTGTGTTTCTTTGCCTTTGGCCCCAGAGTCTAAGCCTTGTTTTGTTTGGGGCAAGACCTGGTGCTAACACATACTAAGCAAACCTCCCCTGATCAGGCCTTTTGTTCTTAGCTTCTCTGGACATATCTTATGGAACCCAAAAGCCACTGATTTAAACAACTATGCTAAAGTAATGGATATGATATATCTTTATTTTTAAGTATATAGAATATTTCCTAGACGTTTCTCTGATTTTTTCAATGACATAGACCTTCTTTTCTGAATCTCAGTGTAAGACACATAATGGGTAGAGGATCATGTCGATAGCAACTCTTTCAGACAACATGAGGGAGCTCTTGAATCTTGTAGATATTTGATTTTGCTTTGTTTTTTGTCCCCAGAATCGAAAACGTGTAGCCTATTCAATCTTATTCCTTGCTCTTACAGCTACACAAAATTAAATATAGTGATTTTTTAAGAATTGCCTTTAAAATTTTTTGAAATTATGAAATCTTACTGATCATGCAAATTCTCAGTGGGATATTCTAGCCTTTGGAATGGGGTGGATTAACTTGGGAATTCTTCTCAAGGGGTTGTTGTTGGCTTAGAAGCTTCTGAGATTCATTCCTTTTTTTTTTTTTTTTTTTTTTTTTGCGGTACACGGGCCTCTCCCTGTTGTGGCCTCTCCCCTTGTGGAGCAACAGGCTCCGGACGCGCAGGCTCAGCGGCAGTGGCTCACGGGCCCAGCTGCTCCACGGCATGTGGGATCTTCCCGGACCGGGGCACGAACCCGTGTCCCCTGCATCGGCAGGCGGACTCTCAACCACTGCGCCACCAGGGAAGCCCTCATTCCTATTTTTATGTGTAGCTTGAGCCATTCATTTTTATTGCTGTATAGTATTCCATTTAATACACCAGAATTTATCCACTCTCTTGCTGATGGATATTTGGGTTGTTTCTATTGTTCGATAATTGGCAATTTTTGCAGTCAGGGAGAGGAATACATGCTATCAACTAGCCTGTGTGCCACTAAAATCTTCTTGGGTATTCTTTTGACCTTCTTTCTTTTAGACTTAGGGAATCCAAAAAGTTAGCATATAATTAGGTAACCCACAGTAACTAGTTAAATTAGAATAACTCTTGAATTATCCCTGAATATCTTTTGTCCATGTGTGTCCATTTTTTTCATCCCAAGAAAGATTATTAATATTGGATTAATAAAATTTTGAATCTGAACCTTCCTCTGAATTAGTACAAAATTATGTTGAAACATTGAATTGCTAGTGAAGAAAGTTGATGAAGACAATTTTAAAGAGTTTTTCAGCGACAACCTTATGGGAGAAGATTTAAAAGAAGATAGCCATAAAAATAGCATAATGTATATGGAATATGCAATGAATTTAGAGAACTGAGGATGTACACATATAAAAATGTCAGTTTGCCTCATCTCCATAGTACTACTTATTAAGAATACGGTGCTTTCAATGACACCCATCTGCAATTTCCTGTTGTTATGTTACAGTGAGCATCTGGAGAATCCCTGTTTCCTTCCAGAAATAGAACCATGCCTGAGGTGACAATTAGGAACAGCCATAAGAAGGTCAAAGACTAGCTGTGAATAGGTTATAGAGTACAAAAGCAGTGACTTTTAAAAAAAAGATTATTTATAGTTTTTAATGTATGGTTATATGTTCATCTTCGGTAGTTTCTGCCTAGATGTATGTATCATTCTTGTGCCTAGCATCCCTTAAGCTTTCTGTGCCTCATTCTAATAGGAGGATATTGAGGTCAGAGGACAAATATTTAGTTGTTTTTTTTGTGTGTGTGTGGTACGCGGACCTCTCACTGCTGTGGCCTCTCCCATTGCGGAGTACAGGCTCCGGACACGCAGGCTCAGTGGCCATGGCCCACGGGTCCAGCCGCTCCGCGGTATGTGGGATCTTCCCGGACCAGGGCATGAACCCGTGTCCCCTGCATCGGTAGGTGGACTCTCAACCACTGCGCCACCAGGGAAGCCCAAATATTTAGTTCTGTATTGAAAAAAATTAACTTTGCAGTGATCTTATTTGAAATGCTATATTTAAACATGTGGAGAACTTTTAAATTTATAGGATCATTAAAAATCATCGTATTTTCTGTACTTTGTAGTGTTCTCTTGTCTCTGAGAAGTTCTAAAAATCAGAGCTCAATTTTTGGCATGTTTTTGTTTACTTTTTGTATGCTGCTTTGTAATTTGACAGCATAGAATCAATAAACCAAAAAGACACAACATTTTTCATTAAAAAGTATGCTAATCACTAAAAACTATACCGGAAAAAAAAAAAAGTACGCTAATCGTAAGCATCCAGCTCCACGGATTATCACAGAGTGAACATCCCACATCACCCCAACCCAGTCAATACATGGAATGCTACCAGCACACCTTCAGCTCCTCACATTTTCCCACCCAATCTCTACCCCACATCCTGACCTCAAATACCATAGTTTAGTGTTGCCTGGTTTTGAACTTTCTATAAATGGAATGATACAGCATAAATTCTTTTATATCTGGCTTCCTTCACCTAAATTAATTTATGAGATTCATTCCTATTTTTATGTGCACTTCAGTTCATTCATTTTTATTGCTGGATAGTATTTCATTTACTATATCACAGTGCATTCATTTGCCAGTGGACATGTGGTTTATTTCTAGTCTTTTGGGTTTTAAAGTGTACTCTTCCTGGATATTATTATGCATGCCTATAGTGGTACATACCCATGCATTATTGATGACTATCTACACAGTAGTAAAATTATTGGACAAAATTCACTCTTAATAGGTTTATTTCAATTAGAAAGTCACTTAGACATAAATTTACTAGTTAGAATCTTGGAGAGAGTTTTTTAAAAATTGGTATTGTGAAGCGATTCCAAATTTACAGGAGAGTAGCAAAAATATTATGGAGAACTGCTAACTCTTTCTCCAGATTCATCAACTTTTAACATTTGCTTTATCAGTCTGTTTACATGTATACATACATACATACACATATATATATGCATATTTTTTTTATTCTAAGCCATTTGTGAGTAGGTTGCAGATATCATGTCCTTTTACTCTGAATACTTTAGTGTGAATTTCCTAAGAATGAGGATATTCAAGAGTGTGGTTTTATGTCAGCAATTTCTGAACTCTACATCTCTCATTATTACTGGTTTCAGAGGAAACATCATATGCACACAATTACCATGATACCTAGAACTATTCAGAATAGAAAGGAGGTCCATAAAACTATGAAATATAATTTTCTTTTCACTTGGGTAACTCATATCTTATTAGATGCATAGAGTGGATCTCTAAATATTCATAGTCAAGTAAGGTATGTAATTTTCTTTTTTTTAATAGATCTTTATTGCAGTATAATTGATTCACAGTACTGTGTGAGTTTCTGTTGCACAACAAAGCGAATCAGCAATATGCATACACATGTGCCCATATCCCGTCCCTCTTGAGCCTCCCTCCCACCCTCCCTATCCCACCCCTCTAGGTCATCGCAAAGCACCCAGCCAATCTCCCTGTGCTATGCTGCTGCTTCCCACCAGCCAACTATTTTACATTTGGTAGTGTGTACATGTGGATGCTACTATCGCTTTGCCCCAGCTTTGCCCTCCCACCCCATGTCCTCAAGTCCATTCTCTATGTCTACCTCTTTATTCCTGCCCTGCCACTAGATTCATCAGTACCATTTTTTTTTAAATTCCATATATATGCGTTAGCATATGGTATTTGTTTTTCTCTTTCTGACTTACCTCACTCTGTATCTAGGTCCATCCACCTCACTACAAATAACTCAATTTCGTTTCTTTTTATGGCTGAGTAATATTCCATTGTATATACGTGCCACATCTTTATCCATTCAACTGTCGATGGACACTTAGTTTGCTTCCATGTCCTGGCTATTGTACATAGAGCTGCAGTGAGCATTGTGGTACATGTGTCTTTTTGAATTATGGTTTTCTCAGGGTATATGCCCAGTACTGGGATTGCTGGGTCATATGGTAGTTCTATTTGTAGTTTTTTAAGGAACCTCCATACTGTTTTCCATAGTGGCTGTATCGATTTGCATTCCCACCAACAGTGCAGGAGTGTTCCCTTTTCTCCACACCCTTTCCAGCATTTATTGTTTCTAGATTTTTTGATAATGGCCATTCTGACCAGTATGAGGTGATACCTCATTGTAGTTTTGATTTGTATTTTGTATTTCTCTAATAATTAGTGATGTTGAGCATGTTTTCATGTGCCTCTTGGCCATCTGTATGTCTTCCTTGGTGAAATGTCTGCTTAGGTCTTCCACCCATTTTTTAACTGGATTGTTTGTTTTTTAGATATTGCGCTCCATACGCTGTTTGTATATTTTGGAGATTAATCCTTTGTCTGTTGTTTCGTTTGCAAATATTTTCTTTCTCCCATTCTGAGGGTTGTCTTTTTGTCTTGTTTATGGTTTCCTTTGCTGTGCAAAAGCTTTTAAGTTTCATTGGGTCCCATTTGTTTATTTTTGTTTTTATTTCCGTTACTTTAGGGGGTGGGTCAAAAAAGATCTTGCTGTGGCTTATGTCAAAGAGTGTTTTTCCTCTGTTTTCCTCTAAGAGTTTTATAGTGTCTGGTCTTACATTTAAGTCTTCAATCCATTTGGAGTTTATTTTTATGTATGGTGTTAGGTAGTGTTCTAATTTCATTCTTCTACATGTAGCTGTCCAGTTTTCCCAGCACCACTTATTGAAGAGGCTGTCTTTTCTCCATTGTATGTTCTTGCCTCCTTTGTCGTAAATTAGGTGCCCATGTATTCATGGGTTTATCTCTGGGCCTTCTATCCTGTACCATTGATCTGTATTTCTGTTTTTGTGCCAACACCATATTGTCTTGATTACTGTAACTTTATGGTATAGTTTGAAGTCAGGGAGCCTGATTCCTCCAGCTCCGTTTTTCTTTCTCAAGGTGGCTTTGGCTATTCGGGGTCCTTTGTGTTTCCATACAAATTGTAAAATTTTTTGTTCTAATTCTGTGAAGAATGCCATTGGTAGTTTGATAGGGATTGCAATGAATCTATAGATTGCTTTGGGTAGTATAGTCATTTTCACAATATTGATTCTTCCAATCCAAGAACATGGTATATTTCTCCATCTGTTTATGTCATCTTTGATTTCTTTCGTCAGTGTTTTATAGTTTTCTGAGTACAAGTCTTTCACCTCCTTAGGCAGGTTTATTCCTAGGTATTTTATTCTTTTTGTTTCAGTGTTAAGTGGGAGTGTTTCCTTAATTTCTCATTCTGATTTTTCATTGTTGGTGTATAGGAATGCCACAGATTTCTGTGTATTAATTTTGTATCCTGCAACCTTACCAAATTCATTGATTAGTTCTAGTAGTTTTCTGGTGGCATCTTTAGGATTTATTATGTACAATATCATGTTATCGGCAAACAGTGACAGTTTTACTTCTTCTTTTCCAATTTGTATTCTTTTTTTTTTTTTTTTTGCGGTACGCGGGCCTCTCACTGCTGTGGCCTCTCCCGCCGCAGAGCACAGGCTCCGGACGCGCAGGCCCAGCGGCCACAGCCCACGGGCCCAGCCACTCCGTGGCACGCGGGATCCTCCCAGACCAGGGCACGAACCCACGCCCCCTGCATCAGCAGGCGGACGCCCAACCACTGTGCCACCAGGGAAGCCCCTGTATTCTTTTTTTAAAATTTATTTTTATTTTTGGCTGCGTTGGGTGTTTGTTGCTGTGCACAGTCTTACTCTAGTTATGGCATGCAGGCTTCTCATTTCGGTGGCTTCTCTTGTGGAGCACAGGCTCTAGGCGCACAGGCTTCAGTAGTTGCAGCACACGGGCTCAGTAGTTGTGGATTGTGGGCTCTATAGCACAGGCTCAGTAATTGTGGCACACGGGCTTAGTTGCTCCACAGCCTGTGGGATCTTCCCGGATCAGGGCTCGAACTCGTGACCCCTGTATTGGCAGGCGGATTCTTAACCACTGTGCCACCAGGGAAGCCGTGTATTCTTTTTATTTCTTTTTCTTCTCTGATTGCTGTGGCTAGGACTTCCAAAACTATGTTGAATAAGAGTGGAGAGAGTGGACATCCTTGTCTTTTTCCTGATCTTAGAGGAAATGCTTTCAGGTTTTCACCATTGAGTAGGATGCTTGCTGTGGGTTTGTCCTATATGGCCTTTATTATGTTGAGGGACATTCCCTCTATGCTCATTTTCTGGAGAGTTTTTATCATAAATGGGTATTGAATTTTGTCAACAGCTTTTTCTGAATCTATTGGGATGATCATATAGTTTTTATTCCTTAATTTGTTAATGTGGTGTATCATATTGATTGATTTGCATATATTGAAGAATCCATGCATCTCTGGGGTAGATCCCAGTAGATCATGGTGTATGGTCCTTTTAATGTGCTGTTGGATTCTGTTTGCTAGTATCTTGTTCAGGATTTTTGCATCTATGTTCATCAGTGATATTGTTGTATAATTTTCTTTTTTTGTGATAACTTTTTCTGGTTTTAGTATCAGTGTGATAGTGGCTTCGCAGAATGAATTTGGGAGTGTTTCTCCCTCTGCAATTTTTTGGAAGAGTTTGAGAAGGATCAGTGTTAGCTGGTCTCTCAATGTTTGATTGAATTTGCCTGTGAAGCCATCTGGTCATGGACTTCTGTTTGTTGGAAGATTTTTATTTACAGCTTCAATTTCATTACTTGTGATAGGTCTGTTTGTATTTTCTAATTCTTCCTTGTTCAGTCTTGGAAAATTGTACCTTTCCAAGAATTTGTCCATTTCTTTGTTGTTGTCCATTTTATTGGCATAGAGTTGTTTGTAGTAGTCTCTTATAATCCTTTGTATTTCTGCAGTCAATTATGATTTCTCCTTTTTCATTTCTAATTTTATTGATTTGTGCCCTCTCCCTTTTTTTCTTGATAAGTATGGCTGAGGGTTTATCAATTTTGTTTATTTTCTCAAAGAACCAGCTTTTCATTTTATTGATCTTTGCTACTGTTTTCTTCATTTCTGTTTCATTTTTTTCTACTTTGATCTTTATGGTTTCTTTCCTTCTACTGACTTTGGGTTTTCTTCGTTCTTCTTACTCCAGTTGTTTTCAGTGTAGGGTTGGATTGTTTATTTGTGATTTTTCTTGTTTCTTGAGGTGAGATTGTATTGCTATAAACTTCCCTCTTAGAACTGCTTTTACTGTGCCCCATAGGTTTTGGGTCATCGTGTTTTCATTGTCATTTGTTTCTATGTATTTTAAAATTTCTTCTTTGATTTCTTCAGTGATCTCTTGGTTATTTAGTAGCACACTGTTTAGCCTCCATGTATTTGTATTTTTTACAGTTTTTTTTTTCCTGTAATTGATCTCCAATCTCATAGCATTGTGGTTAGAAAAGATGCTTGATATGATTTCAATTTTCTTAAATTTTCCGTGGCTTGATATGTGACCCAAGATGTGATCTATCCTGGAGAATGTTCCATGTGCACTTGAGAAGAAAGTGTATTCTGTCACATTTGGGTGGAATGTTCTATACATATCAGTTATATCTATCTGGTCTGTTGTGTCATGTAAAGCTTGTGTTTCTTTATTTACTTTCTGTTTGGGTGATCTGTCCATCGGTGTAAGTGGGGTGTTAAAGTCCCCTACTATTATTATGTTACTGTCGATTTCTCCTTTCATGGTTGTTAGCATTTGCCTTATGTATTGAGGTGCTCCTGTGTTGGGTGCATAAACATTTATAATTCTTATATCTTCTTCTTGGATTGATTCCCTTGATCTTTATATAGTGCCCCTCCATATCTCTTGTAGCTGTCTTTATTTTAAAGTCTCTTTTATCTGATACAAGTATTGGTACTCCAGCTCTCTTTTGATTTCCATTTGCATGGAATATCTTTTTCCATCCCTTCACTTTCAGTCTGTATGTGTCCCTAGGTCTGAAGTGGGTGTCTTGTAGACACCATAGGTATGGGTCTTGTTTTTGTATCCATTCAGCCAGTCTGTGTCTTTCGTTTGGGGCATCTAATCCATTTACATTCAAGGTTATTATCAATATGTATGTTCCTATTACCATTTGCTTAACTGTTTTGGGTTTGTTTTTTGTGGGTCTTTTCCTTCTCTTGTGCTTCCCACCTAGAGAAGTTCCTTTAGCATTTGTTATAGAGCTGGTTTGGTGGTGCTGAATTCTTTTAGCTTTTGCTCGTCTGGAAAGCTTTTGACTTCTCCATCGAATCTAAATGAGATCCTTGCTGGGTAGAGTAATTTGGTTGTAGGTTTTTCTCTTTCATCACTTTAAGTATATCCTGCCACTCCCTTCTGACCTGCAGAGTTTCTGCTGAAAAATCAGCTGATAACCTTATGGGGATTCCTTTGTATATTATTTTTTGTTTTTCCCTTGCTGCTTTTAATATTTTTTTCTTTGAATTTAATTTTTGTTACTTTGATTAATATGTGTCTTGGTGTGTTCTTCCTAGCGTTTATCCTGTAAGGGACTCTCTGTGCTTCCTGGACTTGGGTGACTATTTCCTTTCCCATGTTAGGGGTGTTTTCATCTATACTCTCTTCATATATTTTCTCAGACACTTTCTTTTTCTCTTCTTCTTCTGGGACCCCTATAATTCGATTGTTGGTGCGTTTAGTGTTGTCCCAGAGGTCTCTGAGATTGTCTTCAATTTTTTTTCATAATTTTTTCTTTATTCTGCTGTGTGGCAGTTATTTCCACCATTTTGTCTTCCAGCTCACTTATTCGTTCTTCTGCCTCAGTTATTCTGTTAGTGATTCCTTCTAGTGTATTTTTCATTGCAGTTATTGTGTTGTTCATCTCTGTTTGTTTCTTCTGTAGTTCCAGATCTTTGTTAAACATTTCTTGTATTTTCTCAATCCATGACTCCATTCTATTTCCGAGATTCTGGATCATTCTTACTATCATTACTCTGAATTCTTTTTCAGGTAGCTTGCCTATTTCCTCTTCATTTATTTGGTCTTGTAGGTTTTTACCTTGCTCCTTTATCTGTGAGGTATTTTTCTGTCATCTAATTTTTTTTTTTTTATGAGTGGGATTGTGTTCCTGTCTTACTGGTTGTTTGACCTGAGGCTTCCAGCACTGGAGTTTTTAGGCTGTTGGGTAGAGCTGGGTCTTGGTGCTGAAATGAGGAACTCCATGAGAGCTCACTCTGATGAATATTCCCTGGGGTCTTAGGTTCTCTGTTAGTCCAGTGGTTTGGACTCAGAGCTCCCACTGCAGGAGCTTCCACCCGACCCTGGGCTCGTGAACCAAGATCCTGCAAGATGCCTGGGGTGGCAAAAAAAAAAAAAAAGAACAATAACAAAGTAAAAAATAAAATTAGACTGGGAAACTGATAGATACATTAGGAAGAATATAAAAATAAAAATATAGATGAATCAACAACCAGAAGGTACATCAGTACCACAATAGCAAAAAAGAGGAGGAGGGAAAAGAAAAAAAGAGTGGGGGAGCGGGGAGAAGGCCTTGGCTGTGAAGGGCGGGACCTAAGCAAGGGAGAGGTTTGAGTGGTGGGCGGGGCCAATGCTCAGGACCCACACGACTGGTAAAGGCCCTGGCAGCTGTGGGGGGTGGGGCTTAGGCTCAAGGAACAGAAGGGGCCCAGGCGTGCCCCCCAGCCCTGGTCTCAGAGGGCAGGGGACCTCACCTGGGAGCCCAGCAGGCTTCCTGGGCTTGAGTAGGCGGGGCAAACGCCCTCCTCTCCTCTCCCACTTCTCCCGGTGGGATACTCCCACCTGCCTCTCCTGATCTCCTTGGCCTCCCTTCTAAGCCCCCAGGACCAATTCGGCCGGGCTGGGGAGCCTTGGAGGGCAGAGGACCAGCCTGGGAGCTCAGCAGGCTCCCCTGGCCCGAGTGGGTGGGGCAATCAACCTCTCCACTCCTCTCCCGTTCCTCCTGGAGGGCCCCTCCCGCCTCCTCTCCTGATCTCCCTGGCCTCCCTCCTATGCCCCCAGGACCCACGCGGCCTGGATGGGGCTTTGGGTGGGGGGTACCAGCTTGGCAGCTTAACAGGCTCCCTGGTCCGAGTGGGTGAGGCGATTGCCCTCCGCTGTTTTCCTGCTCTTCCCTGAGAGTCTCTCCCACCTGCCTCTTCTGATCTCCCCAGCTTCAGGGGTGTCGATCCTGTCTGGCCTCCACTTCTCCTCCCCCCTCAGTTCCCCTTCATCCTACCAGTTCACTTTGGGGTTCCTCCTGTCTCCTTGGGCATCAGAGTCCCCTACCAGTGGCCGGCAGGTGCCCTAGTTGTGGGGAGATGCTAACTGTGTGTCTTCCCACACCAGGTATTTTCTTTTCACTTGGATAACTCACATCTTATTAGATGCATAGAGCGGATCTCTAAATATTCATAGTCAAGTAAGATATATGGTAGGTTAGCACATAGGCTAACAAATACTATTTAAAGAGCATGTTAATTCGAAATTTTAAATTCAGATTAGGCATTCTTCTCCAGGACCACGATTCGGAATTATTAAAAACATGTAGATTATTGTTTTTAAGCAGGCTGAGAAAAAGAAGCCAAGATCTTTTTAATATCATGGTTTATTGATTAGTAGGTTCATTTGCACAGCACTGAGATGCTAAAGGAAAGGGAATACACATATGTTTTGTTTTACCTTCAAATTAATTCTTAAAAATTTAATGTTACTTTATTGTGTAGTAACTAAAATATAATTGTGTATGATGAGATGGTATATTTATATAACATCCATTTATCAAATATAATATATCATTTTATAAACAAGCATCTTTGTTCCTCCTTATTATTGCTTCTTAGCTTTTAAGCCTATATTTTAAAAATATTTATATTGAAATTCATTGGTCAAATGGTAGTCATTACTTCTGCTTATAAAACTTTTCAATGAGAAAATAGATTTTTGCTGGTAAGTACTTCGTGGTAGTTTTGGTTCTATAGTTCTCTCATATTGACTGAGAAAAATAGTGTAATCACTCATTATGGTACATTATTGAAATTATCTGTGCTTTATTCATGTCTTACGGGAATGCCTTTTTATTCTAAATCCTGGTTTGGGACATCTCTCTTTCTCTATGCTAATGCTGTTCCTTGTTTTCCTGTTGTACTAGACGGGACACTGCTTTAGAATCAAGGTGATTAGAGGCCTAAATATTTTTGTTTAAAAATTTATTAATTCTTCCAACTGATTATCACCATTGATTTAAAAATCAGTTTTGGCTGTCTCCTGAATGCATGCCATCCTTCCAATGCTGTGAAGGGTCTATAGTAGGGGAAATGTGGCGCCTGGTGTAATCAAAGATCATGAATGATTATATAAAAGGTTGATTGCAAATAGAAATCCTGTTTCTAGTCTATTCCATGTTGAGTTCTTTAGGACTGTGCTGTGGCCTTCAATCAAAAACTAATTAAAATTTTGAACTAATGGAAGTTAATTTGCTGGTTTGGAGGTACATATGTATATTAGAGGAGTTTATTTCAAATCCGAAGAAGATGCAGAAAGCAGAACCCTAAAAGAAACATACTCATAAAATCGAATCTGGTTTTCACTGAAGAGAATTATTAGTTTACTTCTGTTCATCTTAATTCGTGACACACTGGTTACTTTGAGACACTGCCGAGACCTTCCAGACCTCCCACTGGGCTGGACACAGGAAAACACCTACTTCCTCGTTATGGAAGTCTGACCACATCTGTGATGACATTTCTTCCTCTTGACCCATATGCTTTTTGTGGTAGATGTCCAGAATCACTACGAACAACTTAACTGAAAATGATTATTCTTTACTTTGTTCTAGTTTCTGTGCTTTGCTCATATCACAAGCCCAATGGAAAACAGATATCCGCATCTTCCTGTTTGGGGCCACTGACATTTAGATTTCTTTCTAGTGGGAGTAAAATCCAGTATCGAAGATTGGACTAGAATGAGATATTCAAAGGAAAAAAATTATTTGGGCCACATTGATAAGATAAAAAGTGACTTGTTTGAGACTTGTAATTGGCTTACATTTTTTTAATGGTTGGGTGTAAGACCATTTCAATAATAATTTCTTATCTACATTTTAAAGCCCAACAGAAATGTTAGGCTTTACTGTGTGTCTTTCTAGGTTCTACTACAAACATAGAATTAGGTCTGTGTATTATCTTAGGAGTCATCTGGCCCATAATTTCCTTATTTTAGATAGGGTTAGACTGAGCCCCAAGGAGGTTTAATATCTTGCTTGATGTCATTTTCATAACCTTAGGTTATAAGGATGTGAGTATGCAAATGAGCTACCCAGATATATTTTAAATTCCAATGCAAAAAACTTAATTAAATTGTTTTTCATTCAGTGTAGAGTTTAGGAAATAAAATTCTTTGTTTTTGTTCTTTTTTTGTTTTACCCGTTGATTAATCTATCTCTTTTGACTCAACTCAGATGCTATATATTAGTTTCCACTAGAATAACTCATTCTCAGTTTTATTTAATGAGTAAAGATTTTCCATGGGATGACAGATTCTTACCCAGCTGAAGCCAGGGCTTAGGTAAACTATTAGTCCACCTAAAGCAATTATGAGTTAAATTGTACTATGGGTCCTGTGGAAGAAACTCAAGTTTCAACACTGTGCTGTTCCATGTAACCTTTCTTGAGGTATTTACAGAGAGAAAGCCTTTTCAGATTTCTGTTAAATGGTTGCTATGCCATTAATCAAGTTTTGTTTCTATCTTGAGTGTAATACATTGTGATTTAGATATAGATTCAATCAGCTTGTAGACATTTATTTGGACTTCATGATACTGGTAGTTTTAGATGGGTGCTAATAAGGGGGTTGGGAGATGGGGGCTTCTGCCCCGCAGAACAATGCCTTGTAAAACTGGTCCTGGCCTAAGAGTTTATTTACCTTTGTGAAAAGTGTGTGTGTTGCCCTGGTGGGAAATAAAACACGACTGCATCCTTCTTAAAGTTGAGTCCCTGTGCGTGGTCACTAAAACACCTTCATTCTGTGCCATGTCCAGTGTTATTGTTATTGGAATTAATTTTTATTAAAGCAGGCTAGTAAGTATGCATTAAAAATTCTGTGTTAATATAAGAAGTGTAATGTTAGTGTAATAGCTGAAGGCTATAACTGCTTGGTCAAGGATATATTAAAAAGTTATCTTGAAGCTCTGTGGGAAGGTTCATATCATATCCGTAGCTTTTGATAGATGCTGTGTCCAGAAGGACTTGGAAGTGCCTCCCAGCTTACACCGTGATACACGTAGAAGAGGATTTTTTTCTTCCCTTATAAAGCTCTCATTTCTGTTCGTGGATTGTGGTTCTTGATTAATTGGTGACTGGTAATAGAAAGTATATATAGAATATACCAATACAAAAATAGATGGACATTCTCTATGTGGTATTTCCTTCCTAGTTATTAATTTTTAATTTAACAAATTTTCATAGAGGTAATGTTGGCACAGAATACTTTTCCTGGATATGTCTCTTGGGAAACAGTTTTATAATGCATGTATTGATATTCCAAAATACAAAAGAAGGAGGGAAAAGATTATTTGAAAAAATAAGGTAATGGTTCTTATTTGCTTCATCATTTAAAAAATGTAAAGGTAATTAATTTACCAATGTATGTTGGTATATATATTAATGTATTTTTGATTTGATCTTCCTATTTAAAAATAAAAAAGTGTTTACATTTTGGAATGCAATGATTTCAAAAGCAAAGAAAACGAAATGAGACATTTACATAAATGAACATGTAATAATACTCTGAACTTATTTCTCTGCGAAAATAAATGACATTCTTCCATTAAGAAATGGAAAGAGAAGTACTGACCTAAAGACTTAATGCTAATTAGAGACTGATTTTTTTTCACTAGAAATGTGGGGGATCCTGTGAGTCCTGACAGCTTTATTTTTATGAACCAATAGAGCTTTGTCTGAACTAATGCAAAGAGTATTTACATTGACACAGTAAAGTACAGAGCCTAAGTGTCTGTATTCTGGACTGCCTGGGTTTGAATCGTGACCCTTCTACTTATATTCCAGAGACTGTGGGCAAATTACTTAGCTTCTTTCTGCCTCAATTTCCTCACTAAAATGGGAATTGTAGTGCCATCTACCCCATAGGGTTGCTGTGAGGTTGAAATGAGTTCATACTTGTAAAATGCTTTGAATAATGCCTGGCACATAGTATGTCTTTTTGTATTTGCTTTATTATTACTACAATAAATGCCACACGTTGTTTTGTTTTATTTTTACTCAAAAGGTGGACATTTTGCTTGCCTAGGATTAGTTAAAGGAGAAGTTGAAGTGAAAACTAATGTGGTAGTAAAGAAGCAAAAAACAAACAAAACAAAAAGTTTCCCCCCTCAGCCCAGTAAAGTTTCCAACGTGAGATGTAAGAATTTTGATGCACAGAAGTGTTTCACTTGGTTTTGATTCTTAAAATTACTGCCTTAGGAATGTCAGGTTGCTGATTAAATGTAAATCAAAAAGTAAATTGCTGTAAGTTGCATATATGCACTGACTGTTGAAACCCTTATCTGGACCCTGACTTTGGAAGACATATTTCTCTTACTAGATGAAGCAGGGCAGCTTTTGCCTTATCTTGGCCACCAAACTGCTTTTTCAGGATGTCGTTTTCTAGTACATGATAAAGGGTCAATGGTCTGTTGTGTAAGTACTTCCTTTTAGTATAGCATTATCTTATATTTTGACAGCTAATTTTTGGCTTGTTACTGGCCATTAAATTCCAGACATATGAAGAAAATGTATCATTTGGCAATTTATTTAGATTACAGGATTTAACGTTTTAGATGTTATGAAATTTTCAAATCTGTAATATTGGGCTAATGTAAGGGTACACCATGCACCAATTTTATAGCCTATTTCCCCCAAAACTGTATATTTTACAGACAATTTAGTACTACCCAAATGCTTGATATGTCATTAACACTGAATTGGAAAAGATGTTTTAATTCCAGCATTAAAATATAAAAGTTTCAGAACCCTTAGGTTTGGTTTATTCTATTTGTGTTGTTAGAGGTACTAAAAAGTCAAGAGAAACTACTATTTATTGAACACTTATCCTGTGAGGTATTGAAATAGTTGCTTCTACATATGTATTTCCCTTAGCTTTCTAGGCTTAAATTATAAATTAGATACCCTTATATAGCTGTTTCACTATCTGGAAAAAAGATGCCTTACGTTGTTTATTACCAGTATTGTCATCGTCAGTACCTACCAGTGCCATCGACACCTCAGTCTGTGCTTTTGGGAAACAGAGCCATTAGAACTTTTTGCAAGAAAAACGTAAAAAGTTGTGACTACCAACAAAGGGTTTTAAGAAGGCAGATCTTTTATTTATTCCTGACATGTTAGCCTAGCCGATATTTTTTGTCCATTTTACTTACCCTTCTGAGTTAATGTTTTTAATGGTTTTACAATATTAATTTATTCCATGGATATTTGTTGAGTGCTTACTATTAATAGCCAGTTGCTACACTAGGAGCTAGAAATACATCCTTGAGTTGGGCGTTTAGCACATAACTGCCAGTGAAATAGTCACACAAACAAAGATACAGGGTAGGTTAAACTTGTTTCTTAGGATATAACTATTGTATATAGAACATCTGAATTGTAGCTCCCCAAAGCGAAATACTTGAATTAATGCTTTCCAAAGGGGAAGTGAAGGTGGATATATACGTTCAGTATGGCAGAGCTGTGAACTGTGGACACATATTAGGGTTATAACTTTATCCAGGATACATAACAAAGTGGGTTTTACTGTATTGGGATGTGTGTATCAGCTGCTTTCTGAAGTATCATGATCCAGCATGTCACTTGCTGTCTGTGTAGCAGCTCAAAGCTACGTCTCTTTCTTAAACTTAATTTAGCTAATCTAGAAGCAGTAGTTCCAGAAAGATAGATCAAGATTAGAAATAACTGAATTACCTGATAACGGTGAGTATGGCTACACAAAGTAAATACAAAGATGACACGTAAGGGCTGAATTGCTCTTCGGACTTTTGATTTTCTTCGCCTTAGTGAGTTCCTCTGAGTATGTACGTGGGGTTGTGGCTGTTTTAGCTGAGTTTCCTTTCTGCCCTAACTACTAACACTTCTCGGTTCCATCAGAAGTTGCACACCTTCACTTGTTGGTATCACCACGTGTAAATATTGTTGTCTTCATCATTCTCTCAGGGAAGCTCAGAGACTTTAAAACTTAAAAGAGCAAAATATTCCCACCACGAGCAGCAACAGTTATTGCATGGTATTTTGGCTGCTAACGTAATTGGTCTCAAAAGTTAAGTTTGAGTCATAATGACCTTTTTAAAAAATAATGACCTTTTCTTGCAGATAGCCCCAGCAGAATTTAGCGTGCTCTTTCCTAGAAAATGAAATTCTTAGAGCAGACCAGCATTTCTGTATGTTTGTTCCCCAAAGCACCAATGTAGAAAGATGTGACATACCCAGCTGCCTACCTCACCACCCCAAAAAGTTAAGGAAGTTGATTCTGGGGTCAAATAATTTAAGTAAGTTAGGGAATTTCTGTATATTATATCCCTTTGGAGAATCACAGTGCATGCCAGCATAGTTTAGTCTCTAAGAAGTCCTGCTCTAAAGAAATCTGCTTAATGTTTTAAAATGTAACCTATCCAATCTCATTTGGCCGCACTTTTTTCTTTAATATATCGCCTAACAATAATCCCAAGGTTGACTCTTCTGCCTTTGTTCTGGTTACTTTCTATCACGATTCAGCTATTAGTAGCTAACACTCTGGAGACAGATTTAACAGTTACAGGCAACTAGAAGCTATCTTGTCAGCCATCCTATAAGAGCTATAAGAAAAGCTCTTTAAGAGCCTTTTATGAAACGTTGACGTTGTTTAGAATAACTGCCGATTTTAGTTTTTAGCCAATTTTAGGAAAGCATGAGTTCATTAGTTGAGCAACCTTTGCTCCTCCGTATAAGTACTTCCTTTGCTCAGGCTAGAACCTGAAATGGTTGGCTACTATGGAATGAGTAGAAACAGGTGAGCTTCTGATGACTGGGCTGTGGCCTGGACTGCATCTGACCCAGGCTGCGGTGGCCTGGGTGACCAGTGTGCCTGGCGATGCATCGCTCCGTGTTGCCTGTGGCTTCTGCTTGCCCGTAGTAGAACTTGTGAATGGCTTGTGCTGCCATCTTGTTGTGAAGGATCATGTTATCCAGTTCCCCTTACAAGTTATATATTTATGTGCTTTCTACAGTGATGGAGAGGGGAGAAAAAGGACCTCGTCTACCTGCAGCAATGAGTCCCTGAACGTTGGAGGCACCCCCGTCACTCCTCGCCGAATCTCCTGGCGGCAGCGCATCTTCCTTAGGGTTGCCTCTCCAATGAACAAATCTCCCTCGGCCATGCAGCAGCAGGGTTTGTGTGACACTTACTACAGTTACCCCTTACTAGCATTGTAAATTAGGGAGGTTAATGTGTCAGATATCATTAGAACCTATTAGACATTCAGCAAATCATGTTGAATGGATGGATGAATGGATGAATGAATGAATTTTCAAAACGTGTTTTGGGGCCTGCTTCATAATGCATAGGGAACTAGCGTAGTGATAGAAAAGAAGTCATAGATTTTTTTTATTAGAAAAGCAACATTCTTTTACAAGAGTCACACATAAAACAAAGTAACGTAGAAATATTTAACAATAGAAACGTGGATGCAGATACACCAGGCAAACATCAATCAAAAGAGAGCACTGGCAGCTCTCTTTGCAAATCAGACCTAGGAGAAATTAAAGCAAAATGCCCAAAGGCACAAAGTAAATGTACCAATAAACAAAAAGATTTAACAATGGTGAGAACACTCATAATTATATAGCTTGGAGAGCTAGAAAATAACACTAAGCAAAATTTGAGGGAGAAATAAATAAATAACTCTCATGGGAGATTTTAACATATTCCTCTCTGAAAATTAAATATAGAGAAATTTAAATGTAGATAGTATTTGAGAAACACAATTAAACAAGCTTGATCTGATATTTGTATAGAACCTTGCCACCTATAGAGAAAGTTCATTCATTTTCAGCACACATGGAACAGTCGTAAAAAATATTTATGTACTTGGCTATAAAGATTTTTAAATGAATTCCAGATAATCATGTTATTTATACTATATTCTCTGATCACCCTGCAAAAAGAAGGAAGGAAGGGAGGAAAGGAGGGAGGGAGGGAGGGATGGAGGGAGGGAGGAAGGGAGAAAGAATTAGAGGACAACTGAAAAATTTCATGTGTTTGGAGGCTGAAAACTGTATTCCTAGAAACTAGAAGGAAGAAAATATGATCAGAACCCTACAAATCAAAACTGAGTGGTATTTAAAGGGCAGTTCTAAACCCAAGAAAGCCAAAATTCAAATGTGCTAAGTATTCAATCCATACAGTAAGATTTTTTTTAAAAAATTATTTATTAAAGAAGTAAATAATAAGGGTAAGGGCCGAGGTCAATTAATAAAGAAAAAAAACAAGGAAAAAACATTTCTAGAGATAAAATTAACTCTGTCTTGGGTGGTCAAAGGAAGCTTTACACAAAAGTTACGTATTTATTTAAACTCATTGCTGGGAGAAGCATCTTTCAGAAAAAGGGACGAGAAAAGCTCTAGAGTCATTGCAGAGAACTTTGTGGGTCAGGGAGTCATGAGAAATTCAGCATCATGAGAGCAGATGGCAGATGGAGACAAGAAGTTGGAAAGGTTACTTGAGGTCAAAGTCTGAAGCGGTCTATGTGCTATTCCCGGGAGTCTGGACTTTGTTCTATGGAATATATGCATCCATTGAAATGTTTTAAGGCACAAAATCATGATTATTAATAGGAAAATAATTGGCAACCGTGAAAAAGATGGTCTAGAATGGAGGGAGAGAATGAGCTCCGGAAATTGGGTTATAGTGTTGCAGGAATGAGCAGTGCTGAGCTGAGCCATGACCAGAGTCGCTCAGCTGCTTTACTCTTGACAGATTCTGATGGTAGGTGTAGACCTTAGGAGGTCACTAATGCTTACTGATGTAATCTTTTTGTTTTGCACAGAGAACATACCCAGAAAAATTGCAGAAGTGTTGAACTCTGGGGGAAGACCAGGTCATTTTAGAGCACCTATCTTATAGGTCATTTTATGCGGAAAGAAGAAGTGGTGAAATTACATATACTTTCGTTTCACTAGGAGAGGGAAATCTGGAAGGGGAATTCAGTCTAGCGAATTTACTTAAATCATTAGTTCCAGAAACGGACAGTTACTGGGAGAGCAGCTTTGTGAACAACTTTAAAAGTGGAATATAGGAGGAGAGAGCGTCAAGTCCAGAGAGAACTTCTGTAGTCTGGGCTACGACTTAGGAATGCCTCTCACTGTTTTCTTCTCTGCAGATGGACTGGACACGAGTGAGCTGCTGCCACTGTCCCCTCTTGCCCCACCCATGGAGGAGGAACCGCTGCTTATATTCGTGTCTGGTGACGATGACCCAGAAAAGGCTGAAGAAGGAAAAAAGTCGGAGGAACTGAGGAGTTTGTGGAGAAAAGCTATACACCAGCAAATCCTGTTGCTTCGAATGGAAAAAGAAAACCAGAAACTTGAAGGTTAGCCATTCAAACAGGGCTATGATATCTTATGATATGATACTGTAATATAAAGGTGTCGTTTGTTAATACTATTCCCCCCGCGCCACACACACACTCAAACTCATTCTCGGACTGTATACACACTTTTACCAGAATATCTACTGATTAAAATTGTTTAGTGCTATTTCGTGAGGAGGTTATGACATGGGAAGCTGACCAGCTTAAGAAAGTTGCATTTTTGTTTAGCAGATTTAAAACATCAGACATCCTTTGAGTATATTTGGGTGATGGAATAATAGAAGGTAATAGAATGTATATAACGAAGTCAATGTGTTTAATATGACTGAAAGTTTAATATCATCATGTATTACTTTAAAAAAAACCTTAAATATGAAAAAGCAAATTTCTTTTCGAATATGATTTTCAAATTTCAGGCTAATTGTATTCATAATATGATAAATATGCCTATTTCAAATAAATTATATTGTATCCATTCCAACTAATTACCTATTATCAAATCAAAGTTTCTATGTTTTGTTACTGTTTTTTAAATTTTCTATTTAAAAAATCATATTGAAATCATTAAATTTATAAATGGATAATTTATAACAGCTATTGTGCTATTTGTAGTGCTTTATTGCTGTTTATGCATACCAAATGCTTTAGAATGTGTTTTCCAGACTTTAAAATAATAATGTTATTTACGCCAGTGCTGATAGAATCATAGACAGGGAGATGTGCAGATGGTACCAAAATCTGAAAAATTTATTAATGCCATTATCTTGGGCAAATCATTAACATAAAAGGGCCTTGTTTTTCACATTTATGAAATGAAAGATTTAGCTTAAGTGGGCCTTTGACTTTTAAGATTATTGGAAAATGTATAATCTAGATTTTTCTCTGACTTGCTTTTATTATGCTGTCTTCCAAAAAAATCCTTTTTTTAGTACAGGCAGATATTCACATTTCTGTGTTCATCGTCTGCCTTAAGATTCCTTTTACTATACCTATTGCTCAATTAAGTTTTTAATATTTTTTTAGTTTGCTAGGGCACAGATATATTCTTTTTTTTTTTTGCGGTACGCGGGCCTCTCACTGTTGTGGCCTCTCCCGTTGCGGAGCACAGGCTCCGGACGCGCAGGCTCAGCGGCCATGGCTCACGGGCCCAGCCGCTCCACGGCATGTGGCATCTTCCTGGACCGGGGCACGAACCCGTGTCCCCTGCATCGGCAGGTGGACTCTCAACCACTGCACCACCAGGGAAGCCCAACAGCTATAATCTTATATATATTATTGCTATGTTCTTAGCAGAATGAAAGGTACATACGAATTTTAAACGTCCTTAGGAAATAAATCTTCTTTTCTTTCAAGTTAAAAATGCAATTAATTGTTATCAACATAGCTTTTAAAAGTTTGATGTGATAAAGGGTATGCCTACTCAAGCTTCCATAGATTTTGAAAGGAATTGAATTTATGTTTTTTGTAGTTGATTATATCTTGAACTAATGCATAAACAGAAAAAGAGGTTGAAAAAAGATGGTTATGATTTCCTTAAAACATTTAAAGCATGAAATTGTATTTCATTAACAGTTGGGAATATGTACAGTAGAATATTATATTAAATATTAATGGATAATTTTAGAATCATAGACTGAACTGGAGATTAGAGATTATTTAGCTCCCTTCTTCATTCTGCAGCTGAGTTAGTGACTGGCTTGGGAGGCTAAGGAAATTAACCTAAGGTCAAACAGTGGTGTACTGGCAGAACAAGTATTAAAACTCCAATTTATTTATCACGGTTCTTGGGCTTTTTCCTAGTATGCCATAGTATTTCTCAACTATATGTGTTAATATAAGGGAATGGATAATACAAATGACTCTGTGTATTCTGTGTATTATATACGACTACATAAATTGACAGAATAAGAGAGGAGGTGACATTTAGAATATATGATCAGAAACCTCTGTCGGTTCTATATTTACTTCTGTACTTAAATAACAAACACAAAAAATAGCTTAACCCATTAAAAATTTATCTAATGGGGGCTTCCCTGGTGGTGCAGTGGTTGAGAGTCCGCCTGCCGATGCAGGGGACACGGGTTCGTGCCCCGGTCCGGGAAGATCCCACGTGCCGCGGAGCGGCTGGGCCCGTGAGCCATGGCCGCTGGGCCTGCGCGTCCGGAGCCTGTGCTCCGCAACGGGAGGGGCCACAACAGTGAGAGGCCCGCGTACCGCAAAAAAAAAAAATTTATCTAATGGATAAGCATTTCTTCATGGTTCTTTGCTCTTGCCTAGTTAACCAGGGCAAATATTAACTGCTCTTACTCAGCACTTCATCCTCAGGGCCTGTGACTAGCACATAGCAGATGATTATTATTATTTTAAATGAATAATTTAGAGAAGGTTGGAGAAAAAAAGAAATCTGAGGAAATTTTATTCTTTGTCCATTGTGGAAAAGCATCATTAATAAAGTTATATTTAGGATTATATTTAGAATGATATTTGTTATTAACTTTTAAAAAATTACTTGATGGTCATAGAGAAATATAAAGCAAATATCGAGAAGCAAAGCTAGACTGTTAGAAAGCCATCTAGTGGTATCTAGGAGGAATTTTTTGTAGTGTGATTTATCTTTTGATTATATCTGGAATTTTAAGTAGAAATTTTTACTGGTCTGTTGGAATAACAGTCTATTGTAAGATATTTTAATTCTCTTGAAATGGCTTCAAACACTAAGTAAAGAGTAATACTCATTCTGCTATTGTTTTTGTGCTGTCGAGGACTTTGGATGCATGACAAAGATTTGTGTTGCAGCAGGTAAGGTGGTTGAGCCCTGGAGCTTGAATGGATACAGATTACTGAGAGGCTGCTGTTCAATGTGGTCCTAATGAAAGAGAAGAAATACACTCACATGTTTTTTTCTCCCTTCTCCTCTTTTGGAATCGATTCTTCAAGATAAAGACCAAATACAGATAGTGGTTTGTTTTATAAGCATTTCTTTTAATGAACTCTGGGCTTAGATTTTAGACCATCAAATGAGAGAAAATTCTGTATTATTTTGAAAAATGAAAGTAGTGTTAGCTTCAGAAAAATGAATTTTCCTCTTACTAAATTTTCCTCTTAAATTTTCCTCTTACTAAAAATGGACACAGGAATGTATAACCTACTGTTGTTAAGGGCAGTATTGGTAACTATGGAAAAAGTTACAAAAATGTATCAGGTTATCATGGTCAAATATTTCTCAAATCAAGGTTAGCATGAGGCATTGTTTGCTCATATGTCATATATAAAATATTAACATTTTAATGGTGTTTAAAGTGATGCAAGCTGTCACTTCTGTGGTTATCTGTTACATTTGTCAAAAAATTCATATTTCAAACATGGTTTGTTTTTTATGCTTAGAAGACTTGTCATCTGTAACATACCGAGTAAAAGCTCCTTAGGAAGTTATTCCTTGTTTTTGTTTTTTTTTTTTACATGAAATGGCTCAAAATTTAAGAAACCTTTCACGTATCCTCAGTTTTTTTTTTTTAAGTTTCCTTTTTGAGCAAATGTTATTTGGTATGGTTTTACAAATGCAGTGAAACATTACAAATACTGTGTTTTAAAAGCATATAGGTCTTATGTAAATTCTGTCTTCCTTAGCAAGCAGAGATGAACTCCAGTCCAGAAAAATTAAATTGGATTATGAAGAAGTTGGAGTATGTCAGAAGGAGGTCTTAATAACCTGGGATAAGAAGTTGTTAAACTGCAGAACTAAAATCAGATGTGATATGGAAGATATTCATACTTCTCTTAAAGAAGGTATCTTGGATCATCTCAATCAATCTTTTTTCTTTTTTGAAAAGCTTCAGAAATTTTTTTGATTCGTGCAGCCTAGGCATAATTTTCTTTTCGTGCTTTGCCTATAAAAAAAGGAGAGGACTTTGTTTCTGCCTGTAGTTGGTGACTGTATTGGTAAGCACATGGTACTAATGGAGATATCCTGTCCCTGAGGAGACAGCAGTTTCTACACAGTTTCCTGCCTCTTCACCAGCTGTTTCAACTCAGTGTTGTTGTTTGCCAAGGAAAGATCACATGCATTAATACAAATCTTTGATCATATCCGTAAAAATATCTCAGGCTTTTAAACTTGACTCATTTGTCATTTGCTCAGAAGTGTTTATTTATAAATATATGTGTATATTCATGTACATGTTTGTACAGATATATATTATTAGCAATCAGTTTTCCTACCATCCATTCTTTTATTTATTTTAGAAAAACGCTTTTATTTAGCCTTATAGTGCATTTCTGCTCTGTCATATAAAATGACTGATATTTAAACATCTTAAATTTAAAACTAATATGTGAATTGCTTAGATGCAATTTCTGTGACTCAGATTAACTGTATTAAAATGAGAATCTCTATGATCTGCATAAATAAAGATCCCAAAGTACCCAAAATAACCTGATCATGAATCTTGTTTTAAAAGACTATGGTAATGTGAAACTGTTGCCCAATTAAGTTTAAATTAAAATTAATTTTGTAAGATGCTACACTTACAAACCTGATACATGTTTTTTTTCCTTGAAGATATGGAAATCCTAGAGATTTTCGCTGACTGCATTACTTGGGAGACAAAATAGTGGCTAATGGAATGTGTGTGAGACGTAGAACATACTGTTCTTTGGTATGACTCAAAGATGTTTTAGGGGTGTTCATCTTCCCATTTCTTATAGAACAGAGTTTAAACTTCTCAGCACTGCGCCCAAGGCCCTCCATGATCTCTCCTTCATCTTTCATCTCACTTTTTTTTTTTTCCCCAGTATGCGGGCCCCTCACTGTTGTGGCCTCTCCCGTTGCGGAGCACAGGCTCCGGACGCGCAGGCTCAGCGGCCATGGCTCACGGGCCCAGCCGCTCCGCGGCATGTGGGATCTTCCCGGACCGGGGCACGAACCCGTGTCCCCTGCATCGGCAGGCGGACTCTCAACCACTGCGCCCCCAGGGAGGCCCTCATCTCACTTTTTAACTTCCCCTGCCTTGTAGCCTGTGCTTCAGGGATGCTAACTACTTTGGGTCCCAGTCTGGCACAGGCTATTTCTTGCAGGGATGCTCCAGCTCTCCCTACCCTCCCTCTTCCATTCTCTCTACCTTCTCCCCATTTCCCGTTTCCTTTTCTTTCCACCTCATCTTCTTCTCCCTCCTCCTTTGTCCCCCTCGTTCTCTGCCCCTCTCAGGGCCTCCGTACATCCTTCTTCCCAAAGTGATTGCTGCCTACACTCCCAGCCTGGAGAATCATATTGAATCATATTGAAAGAATATGAATCATATTGAATCATATTGAAAGAATCATATGATTCTTTCCCTTTAATTGTGCTTATCATAATTTATAACTTTGTATCTATGTGTATATCTGTTTCATGTTTTCTCACTCCACCCCCATACTCCTAGCACCTAAGAGAGCATCTTGCATAAGTTATTTATTGAATGAATGAATGAGACTAATTTTCCTGAGAATGGATTTATTCATCTCTCAGTGATGAGGTATCCTCAGTGCCATGCTCTATTCTCTGCTATATGTTAGATGCTCAATAAATATTTAATTAAAGTGAATTACTTTTTTGTAGAATTGTTACTGGATGGATAACAAGACAGCCCTCTCCTGTTATCAATGATTCATTTAATGGGCTAATGAAAGTTACCCTCTAAAAATGACTTTTTGCACGAGATCATTCATTCATTCATTCAACAAACGTATGAGTAGAGAGGTATATTCTTGGACTTCATCATACAGAGATGAAAGTATACTAACTATTCTCAGGGAGCTCACCATCTAAGTGAGGAAACTAGACAAACATACAGTATAGTGCTAACTGTAATCCAATATGGTAATGGTGCAGTCTGAGTCACATAGCATATGAAAAGGGACTTCTTACTCCTAGAGATGTTAGGGAGAGTTTCTGCAGAAGAATGGTATTCGGGCTCATCCTTAAAAGACAAATAGGGCTTCCCTGGTGGCGCAGTGGTTGAGAGTCCGCCTGCCGATGCAGGGGACATGGGTTCGTGCCCCGGTTTGGGAGCCTGTGCTCCGCAACGGGAAAGGCCACAACAGTGAGAGGCCCGCGTACCGCAAAAAAAAAAAAAGACAAATAGAGATACGCTAGGCAATCAACTGGAGAAGCTTGGAATTTCATAAACGCAACAGTAGGAACAAGAAACTGGAAGTGTGAAAATCACCAGAGGCTTCTTATGGCCGTACACTGAGTATAGCTAGATACTTAGTATATACACTTAGTGTGGCAGGGAACGGGAGGTGATGGAACTAAAAAAAGGTAGTTTGGAGGTATACCCTGTAGAGGGCCTTAGAATTCATGTTCGTGAGCCTGAGTTATGCCTTTTGGACAATAATACTTTGAGCTTCTGCAAACTGTGACATTGCATCCCAAAGAGATCAGTGCCATTATACCTTTCTCTACCCAGTTGGAGCTCAGGAACCTATTCCATATCTAGTCTTTTTGGACTGAAAACAGTGAAATAAAGTTGCCTGCACTGTACAGACTTGAATTCTGTCCCTCCCAGTGCTGTATTTCATGTCCCTTGGCATAAAAAAAAAACATACTTTTAGCATACTCGAATTGCTTGTTTTGGTTTTCAAGCAGACCGGAGTTAGTGTTTCATTATACATGAATATAGCAATTATGCTAGCTATTTTCTTCTCAAAGGCTGAATGATTTTCTGGAGCACTGCCTTCATACTGTACTTACCATTTTTATTATTACGTTTTCTTGTCACCATATAAGAATGCTATTTAATTCTCTTTTACAAAGTTACTTTTTAATGACAGCTATTTAGAAATCAGAGTATGAATGTTAGCATTTATTACGAGCTTCAAACCAAATAAAAGGTGAAAATAGGCAGTAATACATTTCAGTATTTCAGAATTTGGCCTCTGAAACTAGAGTTCTAAACTGCACTAGCTGTGAGCACTTGGGCAAGTTACTTAGCTTCTTTCTGCCTCAGCTTTGCCATCTGTAAAGTGTAGATAATAGTAATTACCTGCCTCATTAGGTTGTTTTCTGAGCACCTGTGAATAAATTAGGTGCAGTTTCTGTAATTACAATGCTCAGAAACTAACTGTCCTCGATAAATGTTGCATTAGGTTCTCAATCAGTGGTGGCAGCTGTTCTTGTTAATGTTGCCATTATTATCCTTGTTATTTGAGGGTTTTCTTTTGCAAGACACCAGCTACAGGATTAAACTTTTCAAAATACGCTTCTGTCACTACATCGTACTGTGTGGTTATAGGGTGGAACGCAGGACAGTAGAGCTGCCTATTTTCATGCATTACATAGTTAATCAACTGTGATTTAGCACCTTCATTCCAGTGTTCAAGACCTTGCTTTCTTATCTCTTTGACTGTAGGTGTTCCCAAAAGTCGACGAGGAGAAATCTGGCAGTTCCTAGCTTTGCAGTATCGTCTAAGACACAGATTGCCTAATAAACAACAACCTCCTGACACATCCTATAAAGAGCTTTTAAAGCAGCTCACGGTTCAGCAGCATGCTATTCTCGTGGATTTAGGTATGTTTGCCATATTGATTATAATTTACAAAAGTAAATAATAGGTCCTTTTGTTGAGTTTTTGGGGGTTTTCTATTTGTTTTTAGTTTTGATAAAGACAAACTATTGGTCGGCAGAGTTGCTGGCTTTGTCCTTTCCTGAGGGCAAGTTGGCCTTATGTATGGTTGAAGATACCCTAAATGCCTGAATATAAAGTGAAGTTTTCATCCTCAGACTTGTCCTCTGAAAAATCTTGTATTTGAATCATTGTAAAGGTCATATTATTGGGTGCTCTCAGTTCCTGTTTTTCGAACAACTGACTTTTGTTTGGGATAGATAATTATTAGCTTGGTCAACACTGGTCTTGAAATAGGTTTAAAGGGGCACCAGAAAATTTAACAAAGGTCTACTAAGTATTCCTGGACATATTGCTGAAAACAAGCTTTGGAGTAAGCCTTTAAGAATCAATACAATATGTGGTTATGTTGTGGAAATCATGAATACATCCTTATAGGATGAAAGAAAACTTAGCTGTCCTAGTGTTATGTGCATTTCCAGTGGCAGCATCATAAAGTCATCCTTTTAAATGCTGAATTTCAAATAACTTATGGAAAGTAAAAATGGTGTGATTTTAAAAAGTATATGTCTCTAATTTTTCTCTAAATTAATATATTTTATTCTTTTAAAATATCTAACTTATTGGATTAAATATTGTACATTGACATTTGGATTATTTCATCTGTATTCCTAAAGGTTGATATATTTAAGGTGGCCAGATACGTTATTTGAGCCCATTTGGGAAAACAAGGGATTACTTTTTTTTTTTTTTTTTACGGTACGCGGGCCTCTCACTGCTGTGGCCTCTCCCGTTGCGGAGCACAGGCTCAGTGGCCATGGCTCACGGGCCCAGCCGCTCCGCGGCATGTGGGATCTTCCCGGACCGGGGCACGAACCCACGTCCCCTGCATCGGCAGGCGGACTCTCAACCACTGCGCCACCAGGGAAGCCCGGGATTACTTTTTATTCGGGCTCATCTTATTTTAGGATATATAAAAATCACAGGCCAAAACGGACCTCTGCTCCTTTTGGATGACAAACAGCTTTTGTTGGGAAAAGGCCAACTCAGTTAATAGTTTTTGAGCCCAATAGAATTGAAATGGAGAATTTTACAGAGAAACTGAAAACTTCAGTTTTTGTCCCGATTCTATCACTGAACAGTAGTTTTAAGCAAATTACTTTGCTTCTGAGTTTCAATCCTGTCTCTTAAATAAGGACAGTGAACTATGGGCCTCTGCAGATCGGTGGTTCTGTGACCGGAAATTGATAATGAGACTAGAAATTGGGATGTCGTATTTAGAGTTAGTCAAGATATCCTTAAAGAGAAGGCGATGATGAGATCACATTACAGGGAAAAGGCTGGTCGGAAAAAAATGGAGCTAATGTCATGGATGGACGGTATATTTATAGTTTTCTGTAGCAAGCATTTTAAGTGAGAAAGTAAAATGATAATTTTAAAAATTGCTTATTTGACTTTGCTTGTAGCCATCTGTGTTTCCTCAGTGTGTTCTTGTTATATTCTCATATCTTCCCCTTATTTGCTCTGCAGAATTAATCTTATCAGTTCTTAGGTGAAAAATCACTTTTAAGCATATCTGGTGGGAAACATTTAAAAATCTGGCCTTCTTACAAGTTCTAACTGACATAAGTAATCATTTCACAAGGAAGTTAACATCCCCTTCATTTTCATGGCACAAGGAAAGTCCCGAAGCACTGTATACAGCTTTGGTGGTGAAGATGGGTTTGTTTCAGCATTTAGTACCAACTTTTTAGAAAATCCGGGACTAACTTGCTTGCTGAAGTGTCTCTATGGTAATTTTGTACACAGAGGTGAATTTTGGAGGGGAATTTATTTAAAATCAGCTTGACCCTTCACTATCCTTGACCTTTTTGGATATACTGAAAAAAGAAAAGAGGTCTACGTGGCTCATGGAAGTAGTTTAAGAAACAAAGCCAAAAATATTTGAAAAAAGTATTTCCTGAATGATAGGCTGAATGTAAAACAAAACAACCCTAGGAAAGTCCCTCTAGTGTCATAATACAAGAAAAGCAGGAAGGAGTCTGCTATGGACCACTAAGATTTCTTTCTAAATCATATGATACCTCCTGTAGAATTCTGATTTCAGTTAGCAGGTAGTTTTTATGTGAACTTAGAATTAGCCTTGATTTATAGTCAGAATAAGTTTTATATTCTATTCTCCTGGGATCTCTCCTGAATATGTCTTTGATTTGTTTGTGGAATCTTTTTTCCTAAAAAGAAGCGCTGGTTAGCATCAAATGTTTGCTCCCCTATCATATACATGGAGATGGGGTGATGGTCTGGCAGGTAGGACTTGGGACTGGCTAGAGGGAGAGAGACTGTTAGTTAGAGGGGTGCTCCGAGCAGCATTCAGTGGTTTGGAAAAGAGCGTTTATTTATTCCTGGAAATCACTGAATTGCAATTTCACTCTGGTCTCCAAAGCATCAGGTCATCTCAAAAATATTTTTCTTTCCTTCTGCAGGGAGGACATTTCCTACTCATCCTTACTTTTCAGCACAGCTTGGGGCAGGGCAGCTGTCTCTCTTTAACCTCTTGAAAGCCTACTCATTGCTGGACAAAGAAGTGGGTTACTGTCAGGGGATCAGCTTCGTGGCTGGAGTCCTGCTTCTGCACATGAGTGAAGAGCAAGCCTTTGAAATGCTGAAATTCCTCATGTATGACCTGGGCTTTCGCAAGCAGTACCGACCTGACATGATGTCTCTACAGGTGAGTGGCAGATCTTCACAAGGAATGTGTAACACTCTCACCAGAAATCTTAGCGGGAGCCCTCTTCTAAATTACGGTTAAGATTTAAAGAAATTTGGGCCCATTGTTTTGGAACTTGGATAAATGTAGAGGCGTGTTTTAGTTCATGGTTCTAGTGCGGGATTTGCGATGTTGCTAAACCTCTAAGTGTATGACATCCGTATGCAGAGTAACTTTTCCTTTGTTTCTGAAGTAAATAAATAAGCCATTCTAGTGTGTACTTTAGTCTCTGTTTCCTAAGTCTATGAGTTACCTGGAGAAAGTATCAAGTCAACTTTATTCACTTTTCCTTACCTTGTCAGTTGAAAAAAATCATAGATATTTTGTTTGAAATCTGAAAATATAATGTTTTATTCTTTGAGTGTATAAATGGCAGGTATCTATATCATGCTTCTTCATGAACTTTCCATGTCTCCCCTGCTTTATCTTAAGGTCAGACAGGCCCTTATAGAGGAAAAAGTGTTCAGAGTCAGCAGTACTTTTTCAGTCTGCTTTTCTTATCATGCTCTGAAGAAGCACCATTAAGATTTTTCAGTTAAGTAAGGTATTCACTGCCATGGCTGTATTCAACCTATTTCAAACTCCCTGTTTACACATTTCTCCTCTCTAGTTTAAACTTCACTTTCCTTAACATATTGTTTTCTAACAAAAAGTTTAAATTTTCTCTGTAGATATGCTATCTTAAACAACCACTACCTTGCAATATAAAGCTTTTGGTCATAAAAATATAAAGGAAGGCTTTAAAGGGAAGAATGTCAGGGTTCTCCTCCTTTGAAATGAGATAGGCATGATGCCCAGTTAGTCATAATGTTATGCTTTAGATAAGAACTAAAATATTTTTTAAATGCTTTTAAAATATACTTTTTCCTGATTCCCAATGATCAGTTTTTACATTTAGTATTTCAGTCTTACCAATCCATGGACAAAAAAGGACTTTGTTTTCACTTTATGAATATTATAGTAAGTGATATTTTCTTGAAAGGATGAGTGGAGAGGGAATGCTCCGTTTTTCATTACTTCTTCAATATGAAAGTTTTGGCAGGGAAATAGGGCTTTGCTCTCAATGTTGGGTTTCAGCTGTGAGTTCATATGAAGGGTGTTCACCAGGATACAGAAATCAAATACAGTGATTCCTAGTTGATAACTATGCATAGGTCTGTAAACATTCCACAAGTGAAATAGTAATGACTGTGAAAGGTTTTATTTTTTACTTTATTTCTAAACAGTTTACTGTATCATATCGGGTAGGAAGCATTGTTGCCCTTGTAAGGAGTTCAATAGGTCTGATTTTCAAAAATAACAGTTTGCGATCTCTCATTAAAATTTCAAAGAATGAAAAGTATTTGTGAGTAGCATGTAGTCTTGGTTCATAAATAAAAGGGTAGATACAGCTTTCACTTTAAAAATGCAATCATTTTTCAATTTAAAAATTCCTCATCCATTTGACATCATAAAAATGCATATAAACTGGATTTATACATTGATTTAATATGACCCACAATTACCAAGAAATATTTTCTGTCTATAATTATGAAAATGAAGATGTTTAAGAATCTTTGGGGGCAGTGTTCTTATAGACCATGAGATTGGGGACCTTATTCTGGGAAAGTAGAACTTTTTGATCTATAAAGTGAGATGCAACACTTTTCTACTTTCTAGAATAGAAAGTGTTTCTTATCCAATCAATATGGTGTTCAGAAGTGGAAGTGGCAGCACGCTTGGGATCACTTGATAGGATTTCTGATTACCTGTGTGGTTTGGGGTTGGGCACTGCAGGCACTGAGCTTATCTGTAAAGGGAGGGGGTCGAGGTCTCTTTTAACTATGGCCCATCACATTTTGTGTCTGCCATTTTCTGTGTTAAGTGCAAAGCATTGTATCTTTTTATCTGAAGTCTTTGGTCTCTACTATTTTTCCATCTTCTCTCTGCTACACTCTGCATCTCCCTTTCTCCAGTTCTGTCTCTTCCACGGGAAGATTTTCATGTTATGTGTAAGGTAGATTTGAAGAATGATTTATTCTCAGCAAATGGCATCTTATTATGAAAGTTTCCTTTGAAGGAAGACTAAATTGTGTTTTATTTGTCAAAAAAAATTTAATGTAAATACACCTTGATGGAAGAAATGTTCTTAACCTCTAGTTTAGAATGTAGGAAAAAAGTAAGGTTCTATAAAAAAAAAAGTATTGCTTCTGTGTTAAGATCATAGCTGAACAGCTTTCTTTTTTTTTTTTTAGGCTTTCTTTTTATTCTGCTAATGAGACTTCTTTTATTTTTGAGCTACCAGAAACACCAATTTTTTTTATTGATAGAGCCCAGTATATCTAGTTTTAAAATTGTAAATGGCCTAAGGGAAATATATGATTTTTTTCCAACATGAGTTAATGAGATTATAATCTCTCTCTCTCTTTTTTAAATTTATTTTTATTTTTTTGGCTGAGTTGGGTCTTCGTTGCTGCGCGCGGGCCCTCTCTAGTTGTGGTGAGCGGGGGCCCTTCCTCCCTGTGGTGCGTGGATTCCTCACTGCGGAGAAGCTGTGGAGCAGGGCTCTAGGTGTGCAGGCCTCAGTGGTTGTGGCTCGCGGGCTCTAGAGTGCAGGCTCAGTAGTTGTGGCGCACGGGCCTAGTTGCTCCTGGCATGTGGGATCCTCTTGGATCAGGGCTCGAACCCATGTCTCCTGCATTGGCAGGCAGACTCTTAACCTCTGTGCCACCAGGGAAGCCCTCTAATCTCATTGTTTTAAGCCTCTTTGTTTGACTGCTGCTACGCTTCTTATTTTAGAGTTATGACCTCCTGTGGCTCTTTAATTCTTTCCTTCTACAGCTTGTGTGGAACCATAGCTTGCACAGATATGTGCTCCAGAGATCAAACGTTTGCTATATTTATGTCTAGTACTTTGATTTTTAGTTTTGTGCTCTGAAAAACAGTTGTTTGTTGAATTCACAATACAATTGGCTATTTTTAAGGCATTTTTATAGAACTAACTACTTAAGGATGATATCTTCTAGAGAAAGAAGTTCTGCTAGATTTAATAAAATGTTGGATGTATTTCACACCAAAAAGTGAAGCTGATATAACTGATCAAGGACCCACTACTCAATCTGTTACTGTGTAGATAAAAATTTAAATTAAAGCACAAATCACAGATTTGTTTATTATTTACTACTGCTTTACTTTTAGCTACCCCAAGCATGAGAGTTTAAAAGTTACTATAAGCTGCTTATAATTTCTTTTTTGAAATATGAGTAATCAACTCAGTAGCCAAATAAAATAAATTCTTCTTTCAGTACTAGAAACATTCAGACGGTACTTTTTAAAATTTTTTTTGCGATACGCGGGCCTCTCACTGTTGTGGCCTCTCCCGTTGCGGAGCACAGGCTCCGGACGCGCAGGCTCAGCGGCCATGGCTCACGGGCCCAGCCGCCCCGCGGCATGCGGGATCTTCCCGGACCGGGGCACGAACCCGTGTCCCCTGCATCGGCAGGCGGACTCTCAACCACTGTGCCACCAGGGAAGCCCCAGACTGCACTTTTTGCTTTAATCTCCTCTGTCAAGAAAAATATGCTGCTGGAATACCTTGGATATTAGAAATCACAACTCGAGCTTTTGGCTCCATAACCTTAGAAGCCTAACAGTATCTTAGCAGTGCAGACTGCCTGGCAAGTTCCATTGTAAATCCGATGCTGGGCCTAGCAAAGAGAGAAGTTCTTGCTTCTGAACTGGATGTGGTAGATTCCTTAGAATGGAAGCTTTTCTGGAATTGGTCTGAAATTAGGATGTGCCTTCCATGAGAGTCCTGAGCCAGGGCAGTTCTGATTTAAATTCCAAAAGCAATACCTTCCTACATGAGGAAAAATTACCATTTCCGTGTATGTATGGTGATACCAAAACACTCATGATAGAGAAATGTGCTCCATAGTTGTAGATGGACTTACACTGACTTGCTTTATGAACTCAGTTAAATGACCTTGGATTTGTGAACATAATAATAAAATAAAACAGTACTGTGTAAGTACTGCATTCTAACGCATTGCGCCACTATAGCTAAAAAGAAATGATACAAATGAGCTTATTTACAAAACAGAAACAGACTCACAGACTTAGAGAATGAACTTATGGTTACCAGAGGAGAAGGATGGGGGGAAGAGATAGTTAAGGAGTCTGGGATTGACATCTACACACTGCTGCAAAGGAAACCATCAACAGGACGCAAAGACAACCCTGAGAATGGAAGAAAATATTTGCAAATGAAGCAACTGACAAAGGATTAATCTCCAAAATATGCAAGCAGCTCATGCAGCTCAATATCAAAAAAAAAACAAACAACCCAATCCAAAAATGGGCAGAAGACCTAAATAGAATAGACATTTCTCCAAAGGAGATATACAGATGGCCAAGAAGCGCATGAAAAGATGCTCAACATCACTAATCATTAGAGAAATGCAAGTCAAAACTATAATGAGGTATCACCTCACATCAGTCAGAATGGCCATCATCAAAAAATCTACAAACAATAAATGCTGGAGAGGGTGGAGAGAAGGGAACCCTCTTGCACTGTTGGTGGGAATGTAAATTGATACAGCCACTATGGAGAACAGTATGGAGTTTCCTTAAAAAACTAAAAACAGAACTACCATATGACCCAGCAATCCCACTACTGGACAAATACCCTGAGAAAACCATAATTCAAAAAGAGTCATGTACCAAAATGTTCATTGTGCACTATTTACAATAGCCAGGACATGGAAGCAACCTAGGTGTCCATCGACAGATGAATGGATAAAAAAGGTGGGACACATATATACAATGGAATATTACTCAGCCATAAAAAGAAACGAAATTGAGTTATTTGTAGTGAGGTGGATGGACCTAGAGTCTGTCATACAGAGTGAAGTAAGTCAGAAAGAGAAAAATAAATACCGTCTGCTAACACATATATATGGAATCTAAAAAAAAAAAAAAAGAAAATGGTTCTGAAGAACCTAGGGGCAGGACAGGAATAAAGATGCAGATGTAGAGAATGGACTTGAGAACACAGGGAGGGGGAAGGGTAAGCTGGGACAAAGTGAGAGAGTGGCATGGACTTATATATACTAACCAATGTAAAATAGATAGCTAGTGGGAAGCAGCTGCATAGCACAGGGAGATCAGCTCTGTGCTTGGTGACAGCCTAGAGGGGTGGGATAGGGAGGGAGGGAAGGAGATACAAGAGGGAGGATATATGGAGATATATGTATATGTATAGCTGATTCACTTTGTTATAAAGCAGAAACTAACACACCGTTGTAAAGCAGTTATACTCCAATAAAGATGTTAAAAAATATATACAGTATGCTAACACATATATAGGGAATCTAAAAAAAAAAAAAAAAAAGAAAATGGTTCTCAAGAACCTAGGGGCAGGACAGGAATAAAGATGCAGACGTAGAGAATGGACTTGAGGACACGGGGAGGGGGAAGGGTAAGCTGGGACAAAGTGAGAGAGTAGCATGGCCATATATACACTACCAAGTGTAAAATAGATGGCTGGTGGGAAGCAGCTACATAGCACAGGGAGATCATCTCGGTGCTTGGTGACCACCTAGAGGGGTGGGATAGGGAGGGTGGGAGGGAGATGCAAGAGGGAGGGGATATGGGGATATATGTATACATATAGCTGATTCACTCTGTTATACAGCAGAAACTAACACAACATTGTAAAGCAGTTTTACTCCAATAAAGATGTTAAAAATAAAATAAAATAGATACCCAACAAGGACCTACTGTATAGCACAGGGATCTATGCTTAATATTATGTAACCACCTAAATGGGAAAAGAATTTGAAAAAGAATAGATACATGTATATGTATAACTGAATCACTTTGCTGTACACCCGAAACTAATGCAACATTGTTAATCAACTATACTCCAACATAAAATAAAAAGTTAAAAAAATACTACTTTTATTTCTCAAATATATGTGAATTAGTTATTAAATATTAGAGTAATAAAATTAAAGTTAGTGTATTTATGTACTCAGATAAATGCATAGTATTTTATTTTTCTTCTCCAAATTAACTTTAGATTCAAATTTATCAAATATCTGTGAATTAATTATTAAATATTAGTGTTATGAAATTAAAGTTAGTGTATTTTATGTACACTCAGATAAATGCATAATATTTTATTTTTTTTCTCCAAATTAACTTTAGATTCAAATGTACCAGCTGTCCAGGCTCCTTCATGACTATCACAGAGATCTCTACAATCATCTTGAAGAAAATGAAATCAGCCCCAGTCTTTATGCTGCCCCCTGGTTCCTCACATTGTTTGCCTCTCAATTTCCATTAGGATTTGTAGCCAGAGTTTTTGGTAAGAGATGCTGATGATCCAGTGAAACAGGGTTATTTATTCCAAGGGATATACTTCTAGCCATAAGGTGCTCCAATTGTTTTATCAAGCATTACACAGAATCGCAAATTGCTAGTGGAATTTAGTAAATAAGCCTGGCTCTGTTCTGAGAGTAATTTGAAGCCATATTGTTCTTAAATAAAATTGAAATTCAAAGCGAAAGAAGAATTGAGCTTCTTTATTTGAGTAAGCTGTAATGGAGTTCTTATTTTCTTTTATACCTAAAAAATCACAGTATAATGAATTAAGGATTTACTCTGTATGATTTTTTAGATTTTTAAACACATCTTTACTACCTCTTTTTATTTTCCTTCCCCACTGTCCTCTTCAACCTGGATTCAAAACACAGAGAAACATGTTCTCTAACTGGGTTAACAGAAGTACATTTTCCAATGTTGTTTCTAATGGCATTTTGGTTTTTTTTTTTTTTTTTTGCGGTATGCGGGCCTCTTACTGTTGTGGCCTCTCCCGTTGTGGAGCACAGGCTCCGGATGCGCAGGCTCAGCGCCCATGGCTCACGGGCCCAGCCGCTCCGCGGCATGTGGGATCTTCCCGGACCGGGGCCCGAACCCGTGTCCCCTGCATTGGCAGGCAGACTCTCAACCACTGCACCACCAGGGAAGCCCTACAGTGTCTTTCTTATTGGGGGCTGTGGTTTTAAAGGTTAAACACTGCATTAGCACTAATACAGTTTATAGGCAAAGTGCAGCAAAAGAGTATAACTGAGATGCATGGAATCAAATGTTTACCAAATTTCTCTTCTTGAGTATACACGATTGCTTTTCTCCAGGAAAGTTTTCTTTGGAGCTTGGGTTCCTATTTATGGGTCTTCTATAAATCTTTTCATTTATATATTTGCTTCTCAGAAAATAGCTTATCAAATCAAAATATTTAAGGTATCTCTAAATATTTAGGGTATCTCTCTTTGATCTACCCTTGGAAGCTTGATAACAGAATTCAGGAAACAAATCTCCCCAGTCGTCTGTTTTTTGCTAAGAGAATATGAATGATGCTGTCAGCTCTACGATAGGTGCTCCATTCTTTTCTTAGAATTTAGTGAAGAATAGAGACTGTCAGCAAAGGGAAAGATGCATTAGCAAGAAGAATGACCATGTTTGAAGTAATTGTTCCACGGTTCCCTCATTTTTAACGACCCCCTCTTTATTATTGATTGTGGAATGGCATGGATTGAGAGGAACGCTCATACAAAAGTATTTAGTACTTTTCAAAACTATTGCATGTTTGTATTTGTTAGGAAGCAAAGTTCAGGGATAGGGTAGCTTTTCTTTTTCTCTTCTGATTTAGGTTACATACTGGTTTTGATTTTTCTTTTAAAGTTTTTTTTTTTTTTAATTGCTGCTCTAGTACAGTCTTTAGAATTAGACAGTCTCGGGTTTACATCAGTTTCTAGCTCTTTTATTAGTTGTTTGGCTTGCACACATATTAACTGCTTCATTTAGTTTTTTATTCTGGTCATGAGAGTTTAAATAGTCCTAATTGGTTACGTTGATTTGTTTCTGTATTCCCTTTGTGAAGAAAAATCTAAATATCAATGGATTCAGTGTTTTTGAGGTATACCTAGTCTCCATTAAATTTGGCAATAAAAATTATAAATGCATGGGCAAACAGATATATAATTTATCTTTTTCTTTTTACCCTGCCCTTTATCTGAGGTTCCTAAATAAGTAAGAATATTTAAACAACTGTTTATTTGTTCCAGTCATATTATTATTTATTTCAAATCTAGGTGATTTTGACCAGTTTTATTTTGCAAAATATTCTGTGGTTCTGTTTGCAGTAATTAAAACAACACACACACAGACACGCAAAAAACACACCAAAAAAACCCTTTAACACACAGAGGTCACTTTTTACAATAGTAGATGCATAATTTTGATCATGAAAATTATCTCTCTTTTTTTCAGATATTATTTTTCTTCAGGGAACTGAAGTTATATTTAAGGTTGCCCTCAGCCTGCTGAGCAACCAAGAGGCACTCATAATGGAATGTGAAAACTTTGAAAATATTGTTGAATTCCTTAAAAGCACGCTCCCTGATATGAATTCCTCTGAAATGGAAAAACTTATCACCCAGGTATGAGTTAAATGGTAATAATAAGATATAAGATGAGACAGCAGTTTCTCTACTAATTATTTATTAAATGTTTTAGCATAAAGATGTAGTTTTGCTTGACAGGTTTTTTTTCTTTTTGATTTGATCAAATACATTTTATCTAGAAACGAGACTATTGTGTAATTTCTCCCTTGTGACATTGTTTGTGAGGCTGTGTCTGGGCAAGGTGGTTCAGTGCTACATCATGAGTTTTTCAGGAACCTTCCAACTTAGACCAATGGTGAGACTGAAGATAGAACTGACAGAGTTAGGAGTACCTAATAAATAAGTAAGCTGAGACTCACTTACCTCTGTAATATTGTTAATTCTGTTTTAAAATATATAAGGAGTATATGTGACAAGAGCACAGACTTTAGAATTAGACAGTCTTGGGTTTACATCAGTTTCTAGCTCTTTTATTAGTTGTTTGGCTTGCACACATCACCCTAATCTTTTGAACCTTAGTATTCTTACCTCCAAAATGAGACAATTCTGATCTAAGAGGTTTTGTGTGGTTTAAATGAGACTTGCTGTATCAGTCAGGGTCCCTTGCAGGAAACAGAGTCTACCTCCAATGATTCAAAGGAAGGTACCATTTACAGGGGTGTAGGCAGGGTTAAGGGAACTGGGCACAGATGTCTAGGTACCCAGGAACTAGTAACAGAGGGAAACTGTTCATACCCATGGTGCTTCTCCCATCAGGAGAAGGATGACAGAACAATGTTACCAGGCCTAGCGAGTACCAGAACTCTGGAGGTTGCTGTGCTCTTGGTGAGCCAGACAGGGAAGGAGCAGGGAAGAAGTACCCGACCTCTTTCCCCTGCCCCTTTTGATCTCCTGATGACTTTTCCCATTGGCCATACCTAACCAGAAGCCTGCAACAAGGAAAACAGGTCACGGGGGTCTGCCTCCCAGGGTACAGAGAATGGATGAGGGCAGAGAATGGATCTAGGAAGCAAATGGAGGGTAATCAGCACACCGTATATCTAGTCCCTGGCTCTTCATAGGGACCAGGTAAGTGGTAGTTATATATTGTTGTTCAGATGACATGAATACACTTAAGACCAGATTTGTAGATACAGCAGTCATGCCTTATGAGTATTGATAACATTTAAATTTACCACTTTCCTAGAGGCCCTTAGGGTAGCAGATAAAAGACAGAGTTTAGAGCAAGAGAAAGGGAGTTTGAGATCTTGTGCTGGTGTCCAGCTATCTACTAGCTGTGTGACTTTGGGCAAGTTACAACCTCTCTGAGTTTCAACTTCCTCTCCTGCAAAATGGGAATAACATCGTTTTTAGGAGCAAATGTAACCAATTCAGTTGAAGAATTTTGTACACTATTATTCACTCTGTAAGAAAAACTCATATTATTACACATAAAATTTTCTTTCCACTATGTGGAATTGAAATCACAAGCAGATTATTCTGTAAATATCTATGAACAGTTTTTATTTGTTAAAATGCTCTGGGGCTTCCCTGGCAGCGCAGTGGTTGAGAGTCCGCCTGCCGATGCAGGGGACACGGGTTCGTGCCCCTGTCCGGGAAGATCCCACATGCCGCGGAGCAGCTGGGCCCATGAGCCATGGCCGCTGAGCCTACGCGTCCGGAGCCTGTGTTCCGCAACGGGAGAGGCCACAACAGTGAGAGGCCCGCATACAGCAAAAAAAAAAAAAAAAAAAAAAAAAATGCTCTGGAAACTGAAAAATATAACTTTTACTTACACATTCACTTGTTTACTAATTCTTCAGAAATATCTTTTTGGACTGGCAAGCAGCGATTGTGCTTTTAGAGAGAGACGATACCTGATTTGAAATCAGATCACCTCTCTTCTAAAATTGATGAGGGAATTGCGTAGCTTTAGAGATTATTACTACGATTAATGGATAGAATTTATAGGCTGGTAGATTTGGACTTGATATTAGAGATAATTTTCTAACAAATAGAGTTGAATATGCAATGAACTGTTAATATTAAAGGAGGCTTTGATGAATAAATAAATAAAGTTTATTTATGGTCACTGTAAAAAACACAAATAATGCAGAACAGCACCAAGAAGAAAGTAAAAGTAACTACAGATCTCAACACCTTGAGATTTAAAGCCTTTTAAATATCCTTTTATAATCTCTCTTTAATTATATACACAAATAAATATGTATACAGTTTTACTTAAGTGAAATCTTACTATGCATGTTATTGTATAACCTAATTTTTTAGTAAAATATTTGCAGAGTATTGGATGTTTTTCCATGCCAATAAATGTAGATCCATGCCCTCATTTTTAGTGGTTGTGTAGTAGTCCTTTGTGTTCATACCCACTGCATACCCACTGGAAAAGATGATGCTTGTTTGAGGGGAATAACCAGGTTGTCTCGAAATATCATTTAAATTCTAAGATTTGAGTATCTCTAACAGTAGGAGGGTAAGTAAGCAAGTGAGATTTTTCTCACTGTAGGTTTCTTTTCTCCCTACACTGTTAGTGTAGATACAGATGCTTAAATGGCAGCTGCGGCCTCACTTTCTTTCCCTCACCAGTTTAGACTAAGGAGGAGTTGCCTGTCCTCTGACTTCTAAGCAAACTGTTCCTAGTGGGTGGCGATATGGGAGAGCAGAGGTAGCCCCAATTAAATAGCTCTGTACAGTGCACAGGGTTTCTGAAGATTTTGAACTTAGAAGATTCTCTCTATGGTAGGATATGTTAGTGACTTCCAAGAGGCTCACGTGGATTAGCAAGTAGATGAAAATATTTAGCATAAGACCTTTCTGCCCCATTGACAAACAATTAGAAAGGCTTTTGGTCTCATTATTATAGAAATACCCTTTGCAATTGTGCTTATAACCAGCAAAGATGATCATCTGCTTCCCTGAGTAACTCAGGGAGGAGTTACTCAGTAACTAATGTTGTTTATGTGGTGGGCTACATTTTGGGAGACCATTCCTAGATTATGTATATATTGGTTGCAAAATATCTTTGAGCATTAACTTTTTCTAGTCTTGGCCTTATCATGAGAATGCTTCAATTGTATAGAAATCATCTGTTTGTCCTTAACTTGACAGTCACACTTGTTATTCTTCCTTTTGATATGTCATACTATTCTTCATTAATAAGTATTGGGAAATCTACCTGAAGTACCCTAGATACACAGACTGTATCTTGGTGCACATCCTGAAGGTCAGACTAACCCACGGTGTTTTCACGGCAGGTTTTTGAGATGGATATTTCTAAACAGTTACACGCCTATGAGGTGGAGTATCACGTGCTGCAGGATGAGCTCCAGGAATCTTCCTATCCCTGCGAGGAGAGCGAACCCATGGAGAAGTTGGAGAGGGCCAACAGCCAACTGAAAAGACAAAACATGGACCTCCTAGAAAAATTACAGGTAAAGAGATAACAATTTGATCAAAAACGCACTTGGATGCCTCCTTGCCTGCACAGAACCATACCAGAAAGGACAGAGCTGTGGTGTGGATTGAACTGTTGCTGACTGTGGGCCTGTGTGTTGGACTGTGTCCAAGTGCTCTGGGGGCTGCAAATGCACATATCAATTTGAGTACCAATTGAGAGAGGAAATCAGCTCTCACGAAATAGTTAAATGGCAGCTGAAAGCAGAATCTCGTTCAATACTTACTGGGTGTTGTACATGTTTGGTTTCAGTTCAAGGGAGGAGGGATTGACTATAGGAAGCTGGGAAAGCTGTAGGGGACTTGGCCTGGAGCTGGACTCCGGAGGGTTGGTGGGAGAAAGGAGTGAGCAGTAGTGGGTGTTTAAATAAGGAGGATGTGGCAGAGCAGTAGAGGAAGCTTAACATCAGTTTAAGATTTACGTTGGGGCTTCCCTGGTGACACAGTGGTTGAGAGTCCACCTGCCGATGCAGGGGACGCGGGTTCGTGCCCCAGTCCGGGAAGATCCCACAAGCTGCAGAACGGCTGGGCCCGTGAGCCATGGCCGCTGAGCCTGCGTGTCCGGAACCTGTGCTCCGCAACGGGAGAGGCCACAGCAGTGAGAGGCCCGCGTACCGCAAAAAAAAAAAAAAAAAAAAAAAGATTTACGTTGGAGCGAAGTGGGATAAACAGGATGGAGACAGAATTGTAGATAACTTTCAGGGTTAAGCAGAAGAACACGGCTTTAATCATGTTGAGAAGGAAATCTCTCGAAGTTTTTGAACCATATTTTAGAAAGATCAATCTGGAAATCTTGATGAGGACAGATTAGAATGGGGAGAGAAGGTGGGGAGAGAAGGTAGGGCGACCAGCTAGCAATTATTTGCAGAAATCTGACTGGGGATGATGACAGCTGTCTAGAGTAAAACTCACAGAAATGGAAAGAAAAGGAGACATTTTTGAGAGAATTGAATTAAAACATTGGTAACACATAATCCGTGCCATCAGGGAGTTTACAGTTATTTTGGAATATAAAATATTAGCTATTTGTCAATGCACCCTTACCAATGTGTAAGCGATTTAGTATAAATTAATATTACGCACCTGCAACCTGTATGAAGTGCGCTGTGTATCCAAGCCCTGAGGGGTGGGGCTTCAGTGTGACCAGAGGACGGGGAGGTGAGAAGGTGAAGCTGGGGGCTGGGGGTTGGGGGAGGTGGAGCTTAAGTGCTGAGTTAGAGCTTAAGTGTTCCACGGCTCATTGGTTTCTGCTTACCCGCCACTTCCCCAGCACTGCGCATGTCCCCACACTAGAGGACACTAAAACTCTGCTTCGATGTGCAGTGAATCCTCTGACAAAGATAGCTAGGAGAGAAACAGCTGAGAAATGAGGGTCTCTAGAGTAGTTGCTCCCAGAGAAGGCACTCAGGCTTCCTTCGCTTCATCTACGTTAGCTCCGGCCCATAGAAAATTTTATGCCTTTTCCTGTTCCAAAGAAGAGGCAACAATGTCTATTTTGGCAGTTGGGGTATTGGGGTATTGACCCTTATTGCTAGGATGTTTCAGTGGTGATTAATTGAGCATTTCCTTATTAGGGAAAGTGGGTTTGCACCTGCTTTATATTATAATGATTTTTATTAATGGTTACAGACTTTTTCATTCACAGTTCAATGTTCTCATCACCTCTGGGTTCCCAAGTTACGTGGGCACACCCGACACCTGTTAAAACTGATAGGGTCCCAAGTATGTGTTGAGAAAACCCTGCATTTCCACTCAGAGGGCAAAAAGCCTCTTTTAGTACTTCAGGGCAGTCAGCAATCTCCTGTTTCTCCCTGTCAGATTCCAGTCACTCCAGGAGAAGACCTGTGTGTGGAGTGAGGACCCTCACCACTGTGGGATGTTGATTTAATTTTGCATTTTTGGTGTATTCAGTGAAATGAGATGTATTTTGTTAGTACCCTAGTTATATTTTTTGAGAAACCTAAAGAAATCTCCATTTCATGGGAGGTTTCAGAGTATTTGCTTCTTATACTGTTTTATTAAGTAATATGACATGATTAGTTAACATGTGTAAGGTCTGGCTGCTGCTATGATGAAGAACCAAAACCTTCAAATTTTTGATTTGGAGGATTTTGTTTTTTGCCCCAAACAGGTAGCTCATGCTAAAATCCAGACCTTGGAATCCAACCTGGAAAATCTTTTAACCAGAGAGACCAAAATGAAGTCTTTGATCCGGACCCTGGAACAAGAGAAAATGGCTTATCAAAAGGCAGTGGAGCAAATTCGGAAGCTGCTGCCAGCAGACGCTCTGGCCAATTGCGAACCGCTGCTGAGAGACTTCAACTGCAACCCTAACAGCAAAGCCAAGACAGGAAACAAGCCGTAACTGAAGACGTGCCACCCCAGGAGGAAGTGCTCTGAGGATGCTATCGACAGGAGTGTGCATGCCGCTGGCCCAGAGCTGACAGAACCACTGAACTGGTTCCGAGCCCAAGTCAGAGCCGGTAACCCTCGCTCTCCTTAGAGCATGCCAGTTCTAAGCCATTGTACATATGTAGACTGTTTTTTGCTGTCCTTGTTGACTATGTACATATATATATAATGGACATAAAGAGTTCATGCTTTCACATAAAGGAGTAGTGTATATTTAGAGCATTTTTTTTAAAAAAAATCAACACTTCATGAAATCCAAACCAAAGGGAAGTTAAAATGAAGTTCCCCTTGGACCCATGTGAAATCATTTGTTTTTGTAGTGAAACAAAGCTAGAACATCTTTGTGTATTGAAATATACTTGAAAAAAATGAATGTATTTTTTTCTCCAAAGAACAGCATGTTTCACTCAGTGCTGGAGAGGTGGAAACATTTGTGTAGCTTTATGTGCATCTGTCTTAAAATCTACGGACATTTTTTATATATATATATATGTATATGAGGAAAATGACTGATTGCCAGTCAGGCTCCTTATGGGTTTTTCAGGAACGTAGGGGCCGTCCCCTGCTGCCTGCTTTGTGCCAACGAGCATGTTGCATCTACATGCGTTCTGAGTCTGGTCAGGCATTACTTTAGGTGTGTGGAAGGAGAAAGCAAGACTGTGGCTGAGTTTGCCCACCCAGCTCAAAGTGAAAGAGAACACTACTAATTTTCTAGTAAATTAGACCAGCATTGTTACTTAAACTAAAAATATCTGTCCTGAAAAATTTAATTTAGGACCTAAATTGTCTAGATCTACTTTCTACCTTTTTATTCAAATTATTCCTACAGTTGTGAATGAACTCCCCTTTCCTTGGTGCCACAGTTGGTGATAAGGATTTGCCATTTCCCACTAAAATGTAGGCACTCTTACCTTAGTTCTCTCTACCTTAAATGGAGGATAAGGAAATGAAATTATGATTGGTTTTCTAAAGATGATGTACTGTGTTGAGATACGTTGTTGTTTTTTTTTTTTTTGCCAATTGACAGGTCTGATAGGCTTGTAATCATCTTCCCCTTCCATGTGACAATTTATGAGAACTGTGGAATATTTTAAGTAAACTGTTGAAATCCATGGGAAGGGAAGGAGAAAGCCCTTCTGAAACCTACAACTCTGCGTTTGGACGCCTGACTTTCTCAGTCTACAGATAGATTATTCGTAGACATTCATGCATGCTGGGTGAATGGAAGGAAAGTAACTTAAAAATTAAGTTACATGGAATTTCTCCATTTCAGAGATGATTCTATGATAGTGCCTCGGAAAGTTGATAACAGCGTTTTTGCCTTTCCAAACAATATTTTTCGTTACTGCTTTTTGCAGTACTTGTATCATCACAGATGGATTACCTGGGATAATTTTCTTCAGAGAGAGTTTGTTATACACAAGCTACAATGTATTATAGAGTAGAAGAATAAAGCTCTAAAGGTTTCAGAAAACCTTGATGAGCAGATGATAAGCATCTCAAACCCCATTACTCAGTGTAATATAGTGACTCTTGTTACAAAATCAGCATGCCCTCTAATCCAGGCAGTTTCTCAAAAGAAAATGAAGTCTTACTAGTAAAGTTAACGTAATTTCTAAGTTCTAGAAAATGCTGACCCAATCAGTTAGGGCCACCAACTCTTTTGTTGCTTGGATTTCCCTCAAATTTCTCTATTTGTAGGAGAGGTATTTTCCTATGAGGAATATGACAAATATTATCTGGTTACTGTCTGGTGATGAAAATTACCTCATGTGTAATACACAGGTGGTAGCCAGGGAATCTTCAAGTTGGGAAAAGAAACTTTTCCTTTCAGTTGTTCCGCTTAAAGTAAATTTTATTCTGGGTGTTCAAAGTCAACGTTAGAGTTATACTATGGTGTTCGGAGCTTAAGTTGTCTTGGATACAATATTTCTTTTGAAAATGAATTTTTCTTTTGTGATCTTTTAAATGTTGCCACGATTATGCTTCATGCATTGTTACATCTTCATCCTATTAATGTAATGTCTAGTTCATTTCCAATAAATACATTGCTGCCGTTTCCTTGGCTTATTGGTTTTACTTTTGTTCATAGTAAAAGAGAAGAAGGTCTTGGCTAGAGTCCTTTATAAAATCTGCACGTGTTGGATTGTTGCTACTTAAAATTTGCACACTGATAATTCTTTGAATCAGAGACAACAAAGATAATTTTTAGAAACATTTATGAAAGTACATGGTCAGTCATTCAGTACTAATTTTCAACTTCTTTCCCAATGGAGCCTTTTGCTGATAAATGTAAAAAAAGACAACCACACTGACAGTACTGCATTCTACCCCGTTTGTTTTTTATGCCCCCTCATAGAGAGCAAGAGAGAAAAAGAGGATAAGAAAATACAAAACTTTTAAATTGGGTTAGCTCCCAAATAAAAGGATTAAAGGCACTTATTGGTGGATATGATATGAATGTGTTTACATAAAAATATGTTTCAGAATATTTTCAAGCATGTTTGGATTTCAGTAAAAGGATACTGTATCTTCTTGCTAACTTTAGGACTAAATCTTTTAAGTATTTTGTACTATATGTAGTAGTTTGAGGAGCCAGTGTAGGCTTAGGTAGAATGGTCTCTTAATATCCATGTTAATTTACCCATTTTATCACCATTTCAGCATTTCCCACCCCACCTGGGCTGGATTACAAATAGGAAATCTGCCACCTGAATTATTTAGTCCTCTACCATGATGCATCACTCTTACTCGCTTTGATATATTGAGAAAAGCACTGGGTTTAAGGTGAGATGTTTTAGATCTGAGTCTTGGTTCCACCCCTTTTATTCATTCACTCAACAAGTAATCTGTGTAAGCCAAGCTAGATGCTGAGTATTCAGAGGTGGAGAAGATACAGTCCTTGTCCGCAGTGAGCTTGTGGTCCAGTGGCAGGAGGTTAACCAGAAAAAAAGAGAGTTTACACTACAGCAGGTATGCAAAGTAATCCACTCATTACACTCAAGGTGACAGGAGGGCCTAGCAGCACTTTGGAGTAGGTGACAAGTACTCAGAAAAGAGGTGGTGCTTGCCCTGAGCCTAGAATAGCCAGTAGAAGTTGAGCAGGTTTGTGTTTAAACAATAGATGAACGAGAGAAGATGGTGTGTTTCTGAAATCAAAACTCATTCCTTAATCCCAAAGTACAGTTAGTGTTCCCATAGGGGAGTGGTGAGAGAAGAGGCTCCTGAAAAGCAAGGGCTTTTTCATGAAGGTCTTAGCAGACCTTGTGAAGGAGTTTGAACTCCACCTAGAGAGAAATGGGAGCCATTAAAGGCCAGTAACCTGGAGAGAGACATGCTCAGATTTGTTCCAAACCACTTAATATATCTGGACAGAAACTAGGGACTGGGAGACTGCAGTTAGGTGAATGCCATCAAAATCTAGGCCAGGGCTTCCCTGGTGGCGCAGTGGTTGAGAGTCCGCCTGCCGATGCAGGGAACACGGGTTCGTGCCCCGGTCTGGTAAGATCCTACATGCCGCGGAGCGGCTGGGCCCGTGAGCCATGGCCGCTGAGCCTGCGCGTCCGGAGCCTGTGCTCCGCAATGGGAGAGGCCGCAACAGTGAGAGGCCCACGTACCGCAAAAAAAAAAAAAAAAAAAAAAATCTAGGCCAAAAAAATTAGTAAAAGCCTGGTCTATGGCAGTGGCCTTGGGGAAGCAAGTCAGCCTAGATTGCTCTCTCTCTGATATAATTGGTCACCGAAACCCGCTAGTTTTGTCTGCTAAATATTTGTCCATATCCCCCTGAAACTGAGGGTAGTTATCAGATCCCTTAAACTACAACTTGCCTAATGAGTAATGAACTTAACCTGCCTACACTGATCAAGCTCAATTTAATTGTTTTTACAAAAACTCGCATGTCCTCCAAGCCTCGCGTAGCCTAAACAATAAGTTGTTTGCCCAAGCTGTTCTTCAGGAACTCGGATTCAGCTGTGTCCAGTTAAAGCTCGGGGTTGTTTAAGACTGGGTGGGACCAATGATCCTCCAACTGAGCATGTGCGAGTGCCCGATGGGTGGCGTCTTGAGGTCAGAAGGCACCAAACTCCACCCTCAGAGCGTGCGTCCCGTGTTCAGAAGCGCGCGCAGCTTTGCTGCGCCTGCTCAGAATGACGATTGCCGCAGCTTTTCCTTCTCTCCAATCGGCTTTCCATGCTCCCCAGGCCTCAGCTTTATCCTTGGATGCCCCAAGCGCCTCACTTTCTGGGAAGCGAATTTGAGGTTTGTTCTCCAGACTCCTCGCTTGGCTGTCTCGCGGATAAACCCCTTCTCTGCTGCAAACCTCGGCATCTCAGCGTTCGGCTCGCTGCGCATGTGGCAGAAGAACGTGGTCCTGTAACATCCCCATCGCTTTTGCAGGTACCTTGTTCATGTCCTTGCTCTGGTGGGTTAAACTGAGACCAACCCCATTTCTAGGGGCTCTCAAGTCACAGACATTGAGCTACTTGGTGTTTGTTTTGATGAGTGAGAAACGCAAGCAGAATGTCTCAGTCATATAGAGGAGAAGAATCTAGGATAGAGAGGGAATCAGCTGGAAGCATAGGGAAAAAGCAACAGAAGAGATGTTGAGTGGGAGTTTTTGGAGTGAAGCGTTGGTGACTCTAGTAACCTGGTCTCCCTCCAGTCTACCGATGACATGCAGTACTGTGTCAATTTCCTGGGGTTCCACCTGATGGAACCACATTTGCTTCGCTGCAAACCCTACTTCAAGGTGAGTGCAGCACCAGAGGGCCTGTCAAAGGGTGCCTGCCCAGATACGGGTTGTCATCGCTTACCCGGACTGCGCTCACCTCAGGCAGAGGGACCTTCCTAAAACATGAATCTCACCAAGTTTATCCTCAGTTTAAAACCCTTCGAGGGCTCGTCTTTCTTCCCAGGATCATCTAATCTTTGAGACGACCCACTTGGCGTTTCGTGAGAGTGTCCCAGGTAGCCTGTCCAGCTTGATCTCCTTCCTCGTGCTCCGCTCAGGTCAAATGGTTAAGCTCCGTCTCCGTTCCTGAACTTGCCATCTTTCTGCTTCGCCCCAGCTGCTTCTTGCCCTGGGGGGTCTGGGAGTGCTCCTTTCTTCCTGCACTCCGTCTGGCTCACTCCTTCAGGTCACGCTTAGGTCTGTGTTGTGGGATGAACTGACCACCCGCCCTGTAGCCAGGGTGTACTATCGCAGCGTGGGCCACCCCGGGGGTACTGGTGACCTTCACAGACAGCTCAGGCCCCGCCAGAGGGGATTATGCATATTAAATAAAAGCTAACGTCATCATTACTCTGTCATAAGAAAAATGTTAACGGATTTTAGGTAAATTGAGAGGTAGGTGTAATTTTATTCGGCATTTTATGTTTCTTGGTGGCCTAGTATTGGGGGGGGTACTTTGCTAGATGTTGGGACCTCAAAAATGTCTTTCTCCTAGCTTAAGTTCTTACCTGATAAATTCATAGTTCTTATGAGAAAAAAAAATCAGAATGTACTGAGTGATACTTCGTAAATTGTGAAAAGACTGTGGTGCTTTACCTTTTATCATAAATATGTGCTATATGCTATGTGCTATATATAATTTATAACATATGTAGTATATTCTCTGCCTTATTTTTAAAATTTTTATTTTACATTGGAGTATAGTTGATTTACAATGTTGTGTTAGTTTCAGGTGTACATCAAAGTGATTGTTATACATATATCAATTCTTTTTCGGATTCTTTTCCCATTTAGGTTATTACAGAATATTGAGTAGAGTTCTCTATGCTGTACACTAGCCCTTGTTGTTTATCTCCTTTACCTTAAATATAACAATACATGCTACAAATATAATAGGGCGCTCACACTGCCTAATTCAGGGACACTGTTTTCAAGGCTAGAATGTGGAAGGTGCTCCCTGGAGCTGTGTAATATAGCAGTTGAAAAAGTATATTACATATGAAACGTTACACATATACATATTATACTGAGAACTGAGACCGTGTATCCCACACAGCTTATGGGCTACATTAACATGATTTTACTATTGCATTGTTTTCACTGGCATAATTTTACTGTTCCGGGAGACTCTTATCCAGACAAGTTAATTTGTTGTTCATTATAGGAACTTCCCCAGAGACCCTTAAACATTTCAATAGGCAGTTTATACCCCAAGACTCTTTGAATCCCTCACCTCAAAATTCTCACCTTGCTCTTTCACCAATCTTAAACTATTATATCCTGATCTTTACCCAGTCTTAATCAAGCACCACATTGAAATACTTACCTTAAACTTTGTTCCTGAGTTACAAACAATGCTCTGTAGAGTTGGTGTTCTCTCTTACCGTGATAATAAACTCAGCTGTATTTTATCAACGGGTTGTGTTGTGGTATTTAGGAGCTGCTGGGCATTCAATAATATTATCTATTCTATACACAGATACTCCATGAGACACGTGCTGTTAATTTCTCTTTTTCCTTCTTACTTCATCTCATGCTTCATTTCTGTTTTCTTACCCTGATCCCCTTTTCCCCAAGCAGTGTTTTATCTCATATCTCTTGGTTATTCCCATCAACATTTCATACCATAACTGGTGGCTCCTAAGAATAGGGTAAGTGTTGACTTTCCTAGATACCAACAATATAAAGCAGAAAAAAAATTTTTTGAACTAAATATTTTATTGACTCTCATGGATAAGGTCTATAAATGTCAATACCCAGGCATTCAGAGGAGGTATCCCCTGAAACCTCATATAAAGGAAACATGAGGTTCTTTAAAGTAAAATCAGCAATCTTTGCTCTCATCTGTAAGGTTATTTTAGGCAGAATAGCACCTGGATCTGAGAGCTTCAGCTGTGATCTAATTGAATATATTTGCATAGCGAAAGAATGACTAGGTTAATCAGAAGAGGATTGATTAGTCTTGGGAAGACGGAAGAAAGAAAACCAGGCAGGTTTTGGCAGTCCAGTGGAGGGAACCTTAGCCAAGAGCCCTGGCAAGGCTGTCTTCACTGATAAAATGGACACAGCAAGTCCTGGCCTCCAGAAATCCAAGTGTTTTGGATAGTCTGACAAGTCTGTCCCTGTTGTGACATTGATGTGTCTGTGTTGGACGGAGGCCCCAAACATCCAGTTCACTGTACTCCCCTTGTTTGAATGTATGCTCTCAAAGCAGCCTTCCATTTCCGACTGGGTGATGCTCTGTCATAGAGGCCAGGCTAGTTATGAAAGTGCAAGTACTCGAGTCCCCGACAGTCTGTTTTTCTATCTACATTAAAAACAGGAATTCTGAATTTTTAAAATTGTAAAATACACATAACATAAAATTTACCATCAATCCTTTTTAAGTGTACAGTTCAGTGGCGTGAAGTATTCACCTTGTGCATCCGTCACCACCATCTTCTCATCTTGCAAATCTGAAACTCTGTGCCTTTGAAATGATAATTTCACATTCCCCCTCCTCTCAGCCACTGGCAACCATTCTACTTTTGGTCTGTATGAATTCAACTACTCTAGTACCTCATATAAGTGGAATCAGTATATTTTTTGTGACTGGCGTATTTTATTTAGCATAAGGTTGTCAAGGATCTTCCATGTTGTAGTATACATCAGAACTTCCTTCCTTTTTAAGGCTAGTATTGCGTTGTATGCATATACTACGTTTTGTTTACCCATTTGTCTATCAGTGGATACCTGGGTTGCTTCTGCCTTTGGCTATCGTGAGTAATGCTGCTAGGAACACAGGTGTATAAATATCTCTTTGGGTTTCTGATTTTAAACATCAGTCTCAGGACTGAGTTTTTGGGAGTCCGTTCCTGAGAAATGAATATGTGATTTGTGTGCTGATGAAATCAATTGTTGAACCTTCAAGGCCCTGAACTAGAGCAAACTCACTAAGGTTAGTGATATGTTTTGGATGATTGTTTTGATTATATGAAAAGAACCCTAGAATGTGCAGCTTGGATGTTGGGCAGATTGGTTTTCTTAATAATACTACTGCTTTTGAAAACACAGGGAAAGAGTATTTTTTCTAAGAGATGTTCAAATATTGCTAATATTCAAGTTTTCTTTTGCAAAGGAAAAGTCTTCTGTGGTCTGATATTGGTCCCCTTCTCAAACCGAGTTAATTTGTACATTCATAAATGTTATTTTCAATAGAACATGCTATTGTTCAGAAATAATCATTTCAGTTAAACACGCATCTTGTAGTCTGTGTTCAGGAACATCTCAGGGGGCTTTACAAAATGAAATGCAGGAATTACTTGGGCATATTCAGTTTTCCTTATACATTTATATTCTATTTTGTCTAGCCCAACAATCACTCTGTTTGAGTCCTCTGTGGTCTCAAATTTAGCCTTTCTGTACTAAATTGGGTACTATGGGGAGAAATCACCATTTACTGTTTAATAAGTCTATTAAAGCTATGTAATTAGAGCGTTCTTTTTTTTAACATCTTTATTGGAGTATAATTGCTTTACAATGGTGTTAGTTTCTGCTTTATAACAAAGTGAATCAGCTATACATATACATATGTCTCCATATCTCCTCCCTCTTGTGTCTCCCTCCCTATCCCACCCCTCTAGATGGACACAAAGCACCAAGCTGATCTCCCTGTGAATCAGAGTGTTCTTTAGTGCTTTAATAGTACTTATCTTGAAAGTCACAGGGCAAGGCAGGAAGGGATGTCCCAGTGACATGAATGAGTTAATATGCTTGATTTTTCTTCCCATTTCTTTTGAAGCTAAGTTTATTTTCAAACCTGTATGCCTTTGAATAAACTCTCCTAGATATTAAAAGAATCAAAAGAATATGTTTTATGTGCTGTTCCTGTGAAAGGATTGCAAGCCAGAATACAAGCGCAAATTTGGAAAATATACTTGCTTACAACTGTATTTTTCTCTTCCTCTGCTCTTTCTGAGCCTAGAGGAAGTTGGCAAGACTTATTAAGAGCAGAGTCTTCTGCCTTGAAAGTCCCTGTCACAGCAAAACACCACTTCCTGAGAAACGGCACCAATCCTGTTTGAAGGATTGTTTGAAGGGATGACAGCTGTGCACTGTTTCTCTGTGCAAGTTACCTTTTCCTGTGAGTGGCACAGTCTGATAGCACGAGTCAGCTTTTGTGCTTCTGCAGGCATTTTATCGAGCTGAGTTGTCACCAGCCCCAGAGTATGTGTGTCTATGGCAGGTGAAATAGAAGAACTGATTTCACCCAGTGCGTTTGGGGATTCGTAACCACATGAATTGCTGGTAGCATCTGTGAGCTCTAGTTCCTGTGGTTCTGTAGCCAAGATACTTGGACTATCTCAGGAGTCCCTGAAATTTATTGCTGGAGAATGTTTGTAGCTGCTGAAAGGTAAACGGGTTCTATGGCCAAATAAGTTTGGGAGACAATCAACTGAGCTACATGACACAGAATTCTCCACTGCAGGGCTTCCCAGACCCGTAAACCTGCCGTGGTTGTTCAGGAGGGGCACGGAGTGGACAAGGCGAATGTATTAACCTGTGTCGTGAGCACGGGGTTGTCAGCATGTGACCAGGCTGAGTTCTGGCTCCTCCACTTAGTACTTGTTGACCTGAGGCCAGTGAGCAAACTCATTAGAACTGAGTTTTCTCGTTTGTAAGATGATGGACTTCACCTAGAGCTTAAGGCTCCACTCAGCTGCATGATTTCTGCAGTAATTGATTTTCCACAACCCCAGCTAAATTAAGGCACCTGGAAAGAGAATTCTGGTTTTGCTATTTGGTCTGTCATAATCCATCTCTATATCATAGACGGCTTTCTAAAAAAGAACATAAAGTGAATGACCCAAGTAAATATTTTTTTACCAGTAAGTTTTTTTTTTTTTTGGTAAGTACTGCAAGTCAAGTTGAAACTGTATGGTTAGACTTGTTTTTAAAAAAATAGATGAATAAGTCATTTTTCCCCTCTTTATTCTTGGTGTTGTCACATACTGACTTCTCTTTTTTTTTTTTTTTTTTTTTTTTTGCGGTACGCGGGCCTCTCACTGCTGTGGCCTCTCCCGTTGCGGAGCACAGGCTCTGGACGCGCAGGCTCAGCGGCCATGGCTCACGGGCCCGGCCGCTCCGCGGCATGTGGGATCTTCCCGGACCGGGGCACGAACCCGTGTCCCCTGCATCGGCAGGCGGACTCTCAACCACTGCGCCACCAGGGAAGCCCGTGACTGCCTTTTTACTATAGTCTTGTCTTGTTTCCTTGGAATAGTAAAAGATATACAGAAGACTGATACATATTTTCTTCTAATTTAACCAAGAAAATAAATTTCATTTTAAACTTCTAGTTTATTTTTTAAAGCCTGTAATCTGAAAAGATCAAGGCTATATCATCAAATGTATTTACATAAATGCTTAACTCTTAAGTGTTGCCTTCATGACTCTATACTCAACTTCTGTCATGTGGGTGATATTGGTCATCCTTCTGTGAACGAATAAACCTTGGTAAATAGAGAAAGGCCCACTTGTATAAGGAGAACATTCCCGTGTTTCTCCTTTTCTCTTACAATACTTCCATGCTCCCAACACTTCTGACACCAGGTCTGTGGGTTTTCCACAAATCCAGCAATCAATTCTCTGACACCAGCTGAGCATCCTACGATTGAATTCCATTCTGACACTCTTTACCTGGAGACAGCATCAGATCCCACAGGCTAAGACTTCAGTCCCACAAAACATTCCCCACTTCAGACAACAATTGCAAGTCCCAGTCTGTCACCTGTACTGACTGGCTATAAATCAGGGCTTTCTTGATCCCCTCGTTGGGCTCAGTAATTTGCTAGAATGGCTCACAGAACTCAAGCAAACACTTATGTTTACCAGTTTATTATAAAATGATATGATGAAGGATATAGATGAACACGCAGGTGGAGAGATTTGTAGGCAAGGTATGTGGGAAGGGACGTGCCACTTTCATGTCCTTTTTGGGAGCACCGCTGACCCAGAACCTCTAGGTGTTCATCAACCCAGAAGCTCTCTGAACTCTAAACTTTAGGCATTTTATGGAGGCTTCGTTGCATAGGCGTGATGGATCACTATAGTCTCCAGTCCTTCTCCCCTCCCCAGGGGATGGAAGGTGGGTGGAAAGTTCCAAGCTTCGAATGATGACTTGGTCTTTCTGGTGACAGGCTCCCATCCTGAAGCTATCCAAGAGCCCTCTAAGAGTCACCTCATTAGAACAAAAGACACTCCTATCACCTAGGAAATTCCAAAGGATTTAGGAGCTCAGTGTCAGGAACCAGGGTCAAAGACCAAATATCAGAACAAAAGATGTTCCTGGTGTTCTTATCACTTAGGAAGTCACAAGAGTTTTAGCAGCTCTGTGCAGGAACTGGGGCAGAGAAACATATATGTATATTTTTTCTATGATTTTACAATAATAAGCTGTCCTTTTCTATTGTCACTGTGCTATATCTGTCTTCCCTTTGTCAGTGGGGAAGTGCATGTTGTTATTCATAAATAACATACAAATTTCATTCTTTTATTCACTCAACAAACATTTATCAAAAACCTCCTGTATGCAGGCCAGTGTGCTGAGTTCTGAGATCATGTTCTAACAGAGAAGACAGACGAGAAGAGGCAATACAATATAGTGGGATATGTATCAAGCTAGATGTGATGAGGTAATATTACTAGAGCAAATAGGGGACCACCTAACCCAATCTTGTGAGATCAGGAAAGCCTCTTAATTAAATGAATGGAATTGTAATAGTCATTTGTCTTTGTCTGCATGACACTGAAAGAATTTCAGGCTTAAATTGACCAGTGTCTTCTAGTACACAGCACTTCATTAGAATATTACAGATTAAAATAATGAATTTTATTGTTATTTTTTCTAAGTATAGTCAGTATAGGGAATTACAAAACCCTGCAGATTTTAAGAAAACTTACATCACTGCTACCATCTACAAATAATTACTAATACATTGATATATTTCCTTTGTCATCATTTCCATGCATTATGACATAGAGTCATAAATACAGTTCTGTATCTGGTATTGTTAATATGATAATGTACATACATCATTAGAAATCTCTCAAATCTATATAAGCATAATATTTAAATGGCTACTAAAATGTACCAAATTTTACTACCATTTCCCGTACTTATATAGTTTCATACATTCTTCAGGTAAAATCATGTGATTTCAGTCATTGAACTACCTACTAAAAATGAACTTAAAATAACCAGCTGTTTCCTGTTTCCTAAAATCTGTGCCCTAAAGATTGTATTTGGCATTTCCTTCATTATTAAGTAAAAATAATGCTTAGACTACACTTCCTAGTGTATGGTGAATTAAGCATATCTGTAGATTATCTAGGCAAGCAATGTAAATTAAAATCTTTTTTTTTAAACAGAATTTCTATGCTCCATGCATTTTAGATGTGTTTTGGCCCCCGTATCATATGGCAACACGTGAAAAATAATTTTTTAATCTAGTTCAATGTTTCCCTGGAAAGAGTAGAGAATATATGTACCATGGGTAAAATGATAAAATTTGCTTAATATATACAGACATAAGTTCTATTGAAATTGTAATAATTTTCCACTTTGGACCAGAGCCCAGATATTAGCCAGAGCCCCGTGTAATCCAGTCTCACCTTTCTGTAGCTTTCAAATTCTACATCAAAGTGAAAGAAACTTCTAGAAAAAAAAAAGACCCAATTTATAAACCAGAGCTCTACTTCTTAAATTCTCTTGACTCTGCCACAGCTGGAATCTTTCATTCTCAGCTGTCTACCAAAACTTTCCCCAACACTCATCCTGAGAAGCTTTCCAGTTCTCTCTTTTATAGATCACACTGGCCTCTCTGCTTCTTTTAGTCTTTTCCCATCCTCATCCAGTAAGCAAAAATCCTTCTCTCCAGAAGCCCAAGGAGAAGGTCATGGTTGTGGTCATGTCACCTCCAAACTATGAAGCTGTTTTTGCCACCCTGGACCCCTTCTTACCCCAATCCTCAACCCCCTCACCCCCAACTGTGCCATCTCAAATAATTAACATCCACAGCCACAAAAATAAAATCTGAAAATATACTCTTTTCCTAACCCTAAACCACTGAAAGAGAAGAGATTCATGAGCTGTAAATGCAGCTTTATTAAATGCAGTTGTAAAATATATGATGTTTGTCATTTGTCCCATCTTTACAGAGGGCTGCCCCTGCCACTCCTGTGACAGTCGGCCCTTGTGGCAGGTGACCACTGAACAGCTATGAGAGCACATTGAAGGATGCCTGATTCATGAACAAGCGTACTATGAAAAAGTAACATAGGAAAATAAGAAAAAGATCATAGTTAATCTCACCTAAGAGCATCTCCCTGCAAAGCTTTCTGGTTTGCCCATCTGGTCTCTTGAAAATGGCATAAATTCATCAGTTCTCAATGATATGAAAGTTGAAAGAGTGACTGAAAGGCTTCTGACAGAACAACAACCATAATAACTAATAATAATAACTATCACTGTTGATAGCTAACTGTATCAATGCATTTTACATGCATTATCTCATTTAATTTTTATAACATTTCTATGAAGTAAAGTACAATTTTTATCTATTTTACAAATGAAAAAATAAAATGACATAGCTAGTAAGTGGTGAAGTTGGGACTCATACGCTGCATATTCTGACTGCAGAATTTGTCCTGTCAATGACTTGGCTGTGCTACTGTAGGCGTCCTTGGGTCAATGAGCAGTATTCCCACGTTGATCTATATTACGTCATCTCCAAGTCTCAGAAAATCTTGCAGTGTGGATTCTTGTGCATCTGTTCAAGGTGAGAATGCTTCTTATATTGGCTTTACTGAGATAAGCAATTTAGGAATGAGTCATCAGGCAAAGAATATTTAAACATCAGGAGGGTCAAAAGTGTGGAGGATGAATAAGGAAAGATGAGAGACATGATTCTTCTGGTCTCTGATGACCTGTAATGTTCAAAAGTTGTGTGAAGAGGGCCTTAAATAAAGCCAGAGAGGGACTGTGAATGCCTGTTGACTTCTTACTGATTCCCATATCTAAACCAATTTATAGCCCTTAACAATGATTATTTTCCTTGTAGCTGCACAATGAATTAGGAAAATATCCATTTCCGTTCTAATGGATTTCTATTAAAGGTTAAGAAAAACCCTAGATAGAAATCTGTATCCCCCAAGTACCATCCCCATGGTTGTGCAGTCTGGGGACTTGGAGGAAAGTCAAGAAGAGGAAATGTCTTCATGTTCTCCCACTCTGCTTCTCATCTCTTTCTCTAGCTTTACCCTCCAGCTCTGACTAGAAAAGCTGATCACTGTTAGGACAGAGCCAGAGCTACAGTATTTTGTTCTAATGAGCTTATGGATGAGAAATGAAACCATGGAAACAGTCTGAGTGCATATATTCAAGATGGACCATCAATCAGGTTTATCTGTCGTGATTCCAGATGTTTGTGTGTGACTGAAACGAAAGCTGTGCTACCTGACCGGATCTGAATCTATTTAGGGATTTCTAGGGACATACAGGTGTAAGGTAGAAAATAAGTTTTACTTTACTTTGAGGAACAATGTGGAAAAAGAAAGGACCAATTAGATGAGATGTGGGATTTCTGAGAATTGACCTGTGCTTGGCGCTGTTCTGTTAGCTGACTGGGTGGATGATTTGGTGAGTGGTTGGAAGAAAATCTCAGCATTTTGGAGCACTGGTGTTTGATAAGGTAATTAAGCAGTATCATTAGAAAGTGTTGGGGGAAAAAAAGAAAGACAGTGTTAGGCCATTTTCCCACAACAGAACGGTCTAAACTTGCTAGAAAATGGGCTTCCTTGTTATTGGGAGAATACAGAATGGAAAATAACTGATCATGGCTGTAACTTCTGTGTTAATCTCATTTAAATGGAAGTCATTTCAAAGCATCTTGTAGATGTGTTTGATTCTCTTGACACCTAGTTTCTCTTCAGATTCGCATCATCTTTTGGTTTTGGGGAATTTATTTTATTTATTTTATTAGATCAACACATGCATTATGCAATATAGAACTCAAATTGCGAAACAGTACCTCATTTTGTTTGAGTAATCTCATTGTCAGAACTTTGAATAGGTGGAATAATCAATCACCCTCAAGGTTTGATTTTAAGAGCGATGACTAATCTCAGGCATGTCTTTTGAACATTTGAAATTGGCATCATTTCATTTAATTCAACTCACATAACATTTACGGAATATCTAATGTGTGCACTGTACTTGGAGAGAGAGACACAGATAAATACCTAGATTTCAGTTTGGTGAGTCCCATAATAAGGTATGTTTTTTTTTGTTTTTTGTTTTTTTTTTTGCGGTACGCGGGCTGCTCGCTGTTGTGGCCTCTCCCGTTGCGGAGCACAGGCTCCGGACGCGCAGGCTCAGCGGCCATGGCTCACGGGCCCAGCCGCTCCGCGGCACGTGGGATCTTCCCGGACGGGGGCAGGGACCCGCATCCCCTGCATCGGCAGGCAGACTCTCAACCACTGCGCCACCGGGGAAGCCCCATAAGATATGTTTTAAGCTTTGTTTGTGCAAAAGTAAGGAAACAATTACTTGTGCCCAGGAGGGCAGGCAGCAAAGCAACTGAATGGAAGAACATATTAACTGAGACTTGAACAGTCAGAAGAGGATCAACAGAGAGACAGTTGGGGGGTGGGCAGGCATTTGAAAAGCATGAAGGCAGAGACTATTGGGCAGGCTTTGACATTCCTTTATGAGCAGTTCCTCAAAACACTTTACCTCTGTAGTGTACAGGTAACTAATTCTGCTTCCCCAACACCTTGATGCTGAGGAAGAAGGTAATCTTGAGACACACGTATTCCACACATTTTTCCTTTAAGAAGACAATAGCCATTCAGTGGTGGATTTGCTGTGAAGCCAGTGTTTCAGGGTCCCTTTTTTGCCTGAGATCCTCCCAAGATTGTGTACTTAATTATGTATTAGTAATTTCATATTATTTCTTTTGAAGGGGTACCCCAAATTATATAAACTCCAGATCCCACGTAACTTGGATATGCCCCTAGCTACCATTTATTATACAGTGTATCAATCAGGGTCCAATCAGGAGACATAAACCGCAAGTAATTTGAATAGGGACCATGTAATATAGACATTTATTAAGTGGAACAGAGAATTAGAGTAATGTGGAGTGGCTAGTAAGGAGTAAAAAGAACTGTCAAGAATAGAAGAATAGCAGATACAGGGGCAGCCACTAAGGGCTGAGAGAGAGCACACAAGACAGGAACACATCCGGAAAAGCCTGTCGTCACCCTCAACCCCTCGTCCCAGGACTGAGATCCAAGTTCACTGGAGAAGGTGGGGCTGAGACTCCCTGGATGAGCTCCCTGTAAAGCTCCCTAGGGGGGTGCCAGGGAAGGCATTTATGGGAAACTGCCAAGCCAGTAGCACTCCACCGAGAAGCTCTCCTAGGGATTGTGGAGGAATACCATACATGGGAGGCGCCACGCACCGGGGGCCAACCGGCGCCGCAGGAGTGGGGCACCACGGAAGCTGTACCCACTGCAGGAGCGGACCCGGAGGTGTACCATGGAACCAGGAGGCAGATCCCCTTCCTACTCTAGTGTCCCTCCAGCACCCTCTACTCACAAAGTTCGAATTTGATCATCGTGCAAGCTGCAAAGAAAAACATGGGATCTGGTGTCATTATTGCAAAGCAAAGAATAAAGGGTACGTTTAGATCTCAAAGGCAATCCACTGATAACTGGCACCTTTCTACAAGTAAGTCACGTACCTAACCTCCTTCACTTCCGACAGGAACCCTGTATGTCCCACATATGTTTTACTGGCGTGAGGCACTGCTTGTGTCTTAGTCTCTTTGGGCTGCTGTAACAGATACCACAGCCTGGGTATAAATAAACAAGTATTTATTTCTCACAGTTCTGGAGGCCGGCAAGTCCAAGATCAGGGTGCTGGCAGATGCAGTGTCTGGTGAGAGCCCACCTCCTGGTTCACAGATGAGTGGTACTGTGTCCTCAAATGGCAGAAGGGGAAGGGAGCTCCGGGGTCTCTTTTACAAGGCAGTAATCTTATTTATGAGCGTTCCACCCATGACCTAATCACATCCCCAAGGCTCCATCTCCAAATACCATCACACTGGGGATTAGGTTGCAACCTAGGAATTTTGGTGGACCACAAACCTTCAATCTAGAGCAGCTTGTGAACCGAAGTTCTTCTGATTAACAGCAAAGCGGGGGTGAGGAAAACCACCAGAAACAATGGGATGTTTTCGGAAAGGTCATCTGAGAGGCATCACCTAGAAGACACTAGTAGGACGGCCGCCAAAAGGGCCTGTCAGTCATTTTAGCTTTCTGATCTTTCGCATCAGCAATCACCCTTTATCTCAGCTACAGAGATGTGTACTTGGCTCCAAATCTGGAAAACCCAAGGCATGCATTAGGAGTGTGGCTGTTAAGAATTTAATTAAAATATTCCTATTCTGTGGGGTTTAGCCTTTAAACTGTGACTAGCAAACTACTTATGTTATCATCTGTGAGTCCCTCTGGAGGGTTTAGTCACCAGTTGGCTTGTTTTTCCCCTAAGGATATGTGGCTGAGGCATGAATTGGAAAACATAATCTTGAAACAGGTTTGCATCTAGGTTTTAAAAAAATTAATTAGTTTTAAAGTTCAAAGTATATAGGGATTTATTCAATCATAGATTGGTATATTGAGTGTTATTACTGAGCTTTCCACTAGATGACACTATTGTTTCAATTTATTTGCATCGATCTTTGCTTTCTTTGGAATGAACTTCATAGGACAGTAAGCTACTTGAAGAAATCAGTATTCTGCTTCCAAGTAAAATATCTCCAGTACAGGAAAATCTACCTTTACTTAGAGATGCCTTCAGGGAAACTACTGGAGTCTCCCTAAAGAAAGCTAAAGAACCTAGTTCTCTTTATTGACAAGAAATTGTTTTATATTTTTTTTTGCGGTACCGGGCCTCTCACCGCTGCGGCCCCTCCCGCCTCAGAGCACAGGCTCCGGACGCGCAGGCTCAGCGCGGCCATGGCTCACGGGCCCAGCCTCTCCGCGGCATGTGGGATCTTCCCGGACCGGGGCACGAACCCGTGTCCCCTGCATTGGCAGGCAGACTCTCAACCACTGTACCACCAGGGAAGCCCAGCCCAGTGATTTTTGGAAACAGTGCATTTGGCTGCACCTTGTAATCTCTTGGGAGTTAAAATGAGTACCGGCATCTACTCCCATCCCCAGATTTTCTGATGTATTTGAACTGGGCTGTGGCTTGGGAATCAGGGTTGTCAAAAGCTCCCCAGGTAATTCTGATGCGCAGCTTGAGGAGTGTGTGAACCACTAAGATTCTGTCCCTTGAACTTGACTGCTCATCTTTTTGAAACACTCATATGAATTCATTATGCAAAAGAGGTAAAGGCAAGAAAAGCCTCAAGGGCAGCCTTTAGTCGAGAGGAGCTCTGGAGGTGGAAGCTGGAGTTGGGCTGTTCTGTTATTTACTAACTGTGTTGTAACTTTGGGTAAGTCACCAAACATTTCCTAAGCCTCAGTTTCCTCATATGTAAAAAGAGAATAGTGACGAGAGTACGTGCTCTACCAATGCATAGTATTATTGTAGAAATTAAATGACATTATTTCTCTTTAAGGCTTTATGAACTCTTGAATACTAAACACAGGTGAGAGATTACTTTCACCCTGATTCAAAGAGAGATTTCCCACCAAGGATGTATTATCATAGCTGGGAATAAGTGAGGCTTTTTAGTATTTTTCCCCTAGCAGGCATAAACAGGGACAGACTCTTTTTTATGTCATCTGTATGCTGTACCTATTATGGGCAGGACTAACGGGTTGAGAATGCTTAACGCCAGTTTATTGTGGCGGGCTTATGGCACATCACCATCCGAAAAACCATCACAGAGAAAAAAAAAATCATTCACAGTTTAATTTAAATAATGGCCACATCTCTGCAATGAAGACAGACTGTGACAGTTTATAGGTTTTAGATGGTGACTCCTTCACTTTGTAAAAACAGATCCGCTGCCAGTGAACCTACAGCCGTTGCCACACACATTTGTGAATTTTTAAAGAGAAATTGAGTGGGCAGCTGCAATTTCAACCAGGTACATTTAGGTGAATGAACGTATCCATCAAGTAATTTTTCTTTAACATCTTTATTGGAGTATAATTGCTTTACATGGTGTGTTAGTTTCTGCTTTATAACAAAGTGAATCAGTTATACATATACATATGTTCCCATATCTCTTCCCTCTTGGATCAAGAATTTTTTTTTTTTTTTTTGCGGTACGCGGGCCTCTCACTGTCGTGGCCTCTCCCGTTGCGGAGCACAGGCTCCGGACGCGCAGGCTCAGCGGCCATGACTCACGGGCCCAGCCGCTCCGAGGCATGTGGGATCTTCCTGCATCGGCAGGCGGACTCTAAACCGCTGCGCCACCAGGGAAGCCCCAAACAAATGTTTTCTGAATGATTTGGTCTAAGTAGCAAATCCATTGATGTCATCAGCTTTCATCTGACTTGACCGTTTGACATGCTGAATATCCTTCTCGACTTTCATTCCTTCTGTGGCTTCCCTGCTTATGGGCAAAGCAGAAAAGAAGGGAGACTGGGTAGTGGTCAGAGAAAAAGGAAATAAAATCACTTCTATATAATATTAATCTGGCCTTCCGTGACGCTTTGTTTATTTCTCAATGAAAGCACTTATCAAATTTTGCCGTAATTTATTCTTGCCTATGAATCTATGAAACCCTTGAGGGCTAGGAAGTGCCTTAACACACTATGCAGTGCCTGGTGCATCATAAATGTTTTATTGAATGAATATTTGAATCAACATATAATAAACCTAAGAGAAAGTCAGCAATTTATAAGGATTTATGTTTCATGTGATGCTCTGTTTTAAAATACATACATACATATATATATATATATATATATGTGCATCCATGTTGCTGGTATGGTCACTTCAGCAGCTTGAATTACAAATCGAGTCACATCCTTCTCACCTTTAAAACATTTTGGGATTCCAGAGTTTTATTTTAGCAGAAAGTTCCATAGTTTCTTGAGGATTATTTCATCCCGAATTGTTGAAGAACCTCAGGGGCTTATTCAGTCTAAAAGGGTCTGTGCACAGTCTGATTGGTTCAGTGTTGGGCCTCATCTTTAGCAGTCATTGCTTTGGTTGACTGGGTCCATGTGCTTTCTTGGCTGCCTTCCTCCCCGATTCCTTAGGAGTTCCATCTCTGGGTCACACACTCTGCTAGGGGTACTATCATATGATTCTCTGTCCCCTGCTGCAGTGAGACAGCATCTGCTAGAAGTTTCAGATATCTGCATAGGCCACACGCGGCTCCACACTCAGAATCCCAAGGTGACCTGTTTTGCATCTAATTGGACTCATATGTTGGGTCTCGAGGCTCTTCTAGGCTCAGCCACACACTGTGCTGAGGACAAGCTCTTTCCCCAGATTTCAGTCCCTCACTTTGAGAGAATGAATTACCCCAGACTTCCCCTACCTGCCTGGAGAGATCCCCTTGGAGCCCTTGTGGGCCTTTCCTACCATCAGGCCATTGTCCAGACTGTCCCGAATAGTCTAACATTTGAACTTGAAAAAGGAAAATAGCATGCTCACGTTCTTTCCCTCCCAAGAGGCTCCTAGACCCTTATGCAGATTTGTCCACCTTCTCCACAAATGATGACTCTGCATATCAAAAGATATGGGGAGGGCAAGACTCTGTCAGTTTCCAGAAGGTTCTACTCTATCTTTCCAAGGCAACAGGTGACTGCTACCCTTACTTTTGAGTAACTAAGAAGGGTCAGTCAAGCGACTCTTTCCTGAAAAAGGAAAATTTGCTCCAAGATGCCTTATTATGTTCATCTATAGATGCAAGAGTTTTGGGAATAAATGCTATTTTAAAATTTTTTCCCAACACACACACAGGCACACCCCCCCCCCACACCCAGACACTCTTAAAGTCTGCTGAGAGTGTTACCAAGGACCATCTCTAGATAATGAGATTACAAAGCATGACTTTATTTTTTCTTATTTTCCTCAAAGAATGCATGTCATTTGAACAATAAAATATTAAGTTAGTAAAATAATTACACAAAGCAGATAAATCCATAACTTTAGAGTAAAAGGTATCAACCAACTATGCCAGAGCTAGAATATCTTTGGCAATAAAATGTGACATTGTCTATAGGTTTCATCCTCTGTTTCACTTCAAACTCAATTACAGGTAACTTTGTAAAAAGATCTAGTCACCTGTAGTACTTGCTTACTTTCTGAAATGCAGTTGCGGGTGACAAGCCATGAAGACAATTTAGTGACATTGGATCATTTGTTGTTGTTATGGTACTCTGAATATAAATTATGGTCCTCTGTTTTGGAATATACTATTTTTTTTATAAAGCATATAAATGGAAAAGCGATTTTACAACTTCTAGTGCAGAACGTGAACAAAAGTGTTGCCTCCACTTGTGTTTACATATCCTTTTACTGTCAATCTAAAATTTTCTAAGAGAGATGGCTCATCCACTGGCATCTTTTCAGAAAGGCTGGCAAAATCTTTCAGGCAGTCTCTTTCACACATTATTATTTAGAAATGCAATTTTTAGTTGTCGATGTAATCTCAAAACATATCTTCAAAACAAAATAATCCTGGAGCAATGCTTGATGCTCTAAATGCAAAGCAGAATAGAGGAACAGTTTCAACCATTCATTGGTTGACCTGTCATTTGTCGGGTACCCTGTCATATATGGTAACTGATGTCCAAACATTTGAGACAGACAACATACGCAGGATGTGCTCTGGTTGAGGAAAATTCCAGATCCCCTGGATCAGTTCAGTATGGGGAGAGAGCCCTCGCTGACTCCTCTGAGTTCAGTGGGACTGGCGCTTGACAGCGGGGCCTGTGATAATTCACGCTCCCTGCACAGCTGGGAGGATGAGAAGAATGATTTCATTAGCAAGAAGAGTCCAAATTGGAAGCGAGTTGCTTTTACAAACTTCATAATAAAAACTGATTTTTGTACTTTCCATGTGCTTATTCTGCAAATGTTTAGCACATTTCTGTCTGCTAGGTTTAATTTTCTAATTTGGCTCTAGTTTGAATGTGAAACTGATTTGAACAAGTTAAGGGGAGGATGTTAAGGGTATTTTGGGGGGGGGGCAGTGGGAGCGCTCAGTCACAGGGATTTCATTGTCCTCCATAGGCTGTTTGCAGTCAGATGTCACCGAGTTCAGTGGTCGAGGGATGCTTTGTATTATGCCGTATCTATTAGATTATTTCACGATTCACTGAGTCCTAGAATCAGGGATTGTTTTAGTTGGCTGAGGACCAGGGGGAGGGGGGAGGTGCTCAAGTAGAGCAGCCTGTGGGACTCAGCCTGGGAGTCTTTTCAAAACCACAGTGACGAAGTCCTTCCTCACCACCCCCTGTCTCCCCCGAGTCATGGCAGGTGAGAATCCCCCAGAGATGGGAACGTGTATTTAGAAAAACTTCTTAGGGGATTCTGATAGGATCCTCTGGCTGAGAACCATCAATTTCATAAAATGAGAAAAGAAAAGAAAGAGAGGTCAAGTAACACCCATCCACGATAGGGTCAAGGCTGGTACCTTATTCTCAGGCCGTTTCTCTTTAAAATCTATTGAGGACATTGGGAATATAATTGTATTCGCAACCTCAGGAGTTCCCTGGGTGAGATTTGAAACTGAACTCTACAGAGGGCGGGGAGAGGTGGAGAAAACGCAGACCATTTTTGATTGGTAGGCGACATGTTTAATAAGCAAGGGAACTTACATGCCAGGCTTGTCCCGGGCGGCCTCAAGACAAAGATCTTCCACTCGCATCCACAGAATCTTAAGAGTTTATGCAGAGGCCTTAATGGGGTTCAGTCATGTACACACCATGCAGATGGTCTCAACAACACACTGCTCACTGAAGCCTGAATCCGTCATGTGGCTCCTAGTTCGGGGAAAGATGTGTCTTCCAAGGACAAGGAGATGGTAGGGAGCCTGGGATCAGCCGGCTCCAGCTCATGGGTCAACTGGTGGTCACATCCTCTCAGTGACTTCCTCCAACAGTACATCTTCCAGGTCATCTCTCTCATGTATTATTCTTCAGAATCAGTATGTACAGTCCAAGTATTGATGTCATGATGTTGGTTCTTTGCTGATTTGTGAGGATGGGAGAGGAAGCTGTAGCACATCCTGATGGAAACAGGCCACAAGCTGGATTTTCTAGGAGACTTGCTTGACACAGACCTTCAATTTCTGAAAAACAGTTTCTGCAAAGTGCAGTCAAGTCAAGCACAATAAAACGAGGTCTGCCTGTGCACTAAGTTCAAGTAAGTCGACTTCTTTATGAAACTCTTTGTAAAGGCTTGTTGCCTGCTTCACTGTGAAGTACTGAGGATATGCTGTAGGTCCCTCGAATCTGAATGCTCAAAATCTCTTCTTTGTCATCAGCAACGTCTCTGCCAAATTCACTGTGTTTAAGACCAGTGGATGAGTTTGATCTTCCTGCTTAAGGTCTTAACAGAAAATGAATATCTTATTGGATTAAAATAAATGACTTCTCAAATATGACACTTGTAATACATACTCAAGCTTGGAGAGGTTCCTATTTAGATTTTTCACATCCAATACATATTGGTTACATAGCAACATTCTCTCTGGCTCTCACCCTCCAATGTGCAAGCACAGTCACTGCTTCCTGTATCCCAGACCAGTGCCGTCCCATAAAAATATAATGCAGGCCACATGTGTTATTTAAAATTTTCTAGTAGTCACACTTAAAAATTTAAAAAGAAATAGGTAAAATTACATTTGATAATATATTTTATTTAACTCAATATGACCAAAATATTATTTCAACCTGTAATCAATATGAAAAGTATTAATGAAATATTTTACATTCTCTATTTCTTACCAACTCTTTGACATCTGATATGGATTTTACATTTATAACGCATCTCAATTTGAGTGTTAAATGTAGAATTTTCATTGGCAATACTTGATCTGCGTTCAGATTTCATAAAGTACGTAGTCAGAAATTAAGTTCACATATCCAGGTATTTCCAAATGTATTTAAAAGTTTCCAGTAACTAAATTGAGTACTGAAAAGCAGCTGTTGTCTTATATTCACATTCACATTTAAAAAAACTGGTTCATATTTTTTAGAGGCATCTATTTAACTTTGAAGACAAATAGGAGTTTTGAAATGACATCTGTCCAGGTTAAGTAAATTCACTAACTCTTGTGTCAGTGCAGCATTGTTAACATTGAATTCAAAGGGGATATTATATAAATTGAAAAGGAACTCTAAATTTATCAATATCAACAAAGTGTTCTTCAAATTTTTCTTGTAGTTTTCACAGCGATTTACATAACACTGCTAATCACAAAAGCTTCTGCATATTGATTCATGTTAGGAAAATATGGAATATTGTTACTTATATGTAATATGAAACATTTCAACTTTAATATAAATTTTTGCACTTGTCTAGCTAGGTCACAAATAAGCCTTTCCTTTCATTGGTGCTTCAAATTTAGCTCATTTATATGCAGTGTGATATCTATCAGTAACCACAAATCACATTGCCTCTTTACCTTTGATTATTGAATATTTGGCAAGCGTTCCCTTGGACAGGAAAATCTTGAATAGGAGTTAAGAATACAATAAATTTTTCTAAAGTGCTTCTATAACTCGAACAAACAGCATTGGCCAAGAACACAAGATCATTTAATCTACTGCCTGCTATTTGTTTTAACAATTCTGTTAACTGACAATGATTAATCATTTGTACATATTTACTGAATGATTTTTAACAACTTTATGTGTGACATTTTTTTTCCAGCAGAATCAATTCATATTTATTCAAAGCATTTAAAAGTAAAATTTGACCCAAGAATTCAAATAAAAGGAAAATCAAACATATTGCATACATCTTGAAAGATACTTTAAATAACAGAACTTTTTTTTTTATATATACAGCAGGTTCTTATTAGTCATCTATCTTATACATATCAGTGTAGACATGTCAATCCCAATCTCCCAATTCATCACACCACCACCACCACCCACTGCCACTTTCCCCCCTTGGTGTCCATACGTTTTTTTCTCTACTTCTGTTTCTCAATCCATACTTTTTTCCTCTACTTCTGTGTCTCAATTGCTGCCCTGCAAACCGGTTGATCTGTACCATTTTTGAGGTTCTACGTACATGCATTAATATACGATATTTGTTTTTCTCTTTCTGACTTACTTCACTCTGTATGACAGTCCCTATATGCATCCACATCTCTACAAATGACCCAATTTCATTCCTTTTTATGGCTGAGTAATATTCCATTGTATGTATATATCACATCTCGTTTATCCATTCGTCTGTTGATGGGCATTTAGGTTGCTTCCATGACCTGGCTATTGTAAATAGTGCAGCAATGAACATTGGAGTGCATGTGTCCTTTTGAATTATGGTTTTCTCTGGGTATATGCCCAGTAGTGGGATTGCTGGGTCATATGGTAATTCTATTTTTAGTTCTTTAAAGAACCTCCATACTGTTCTCCATTGTGGCTGTATCAATCTACATTCTCACCAACAGTGCAAGAGGGTTCCCTTTTCTCTACACCCTCTCCAGCGTTTTTTGTTTGTAGATTTTTTGATGATGCCCATTCTGACTGGTGTGAGGTGATACCTCATTGTTTTGATTGGCATTTCTCTAATAATTAGCGATGTTGAGCAGCTGTACATGTGCTTCTTGGCCATCTGTATGTCTTCTTTGGAGAAATGTCTATTTATGTCTTCTGCCCATTTTTGGATTGGGTTGTTTGTTTTTTAATATTGAGCTGCATGAGTTGTTTATATATTTTGGAGATTAATCCTTTGTCCGTTGATTCATTTGCAAATATTTTCTCCCATTCTGAAGGTTGTCTTTTCATCTTGTTTATGGTTTCCTTTGCTGTGCAAAACCTTTTAAGTTTCATTAGGTCCCATTTGTTTATTTTTGTTTTTATTTCCATTACTCTAGGAGGTGGATCAAAAAAGATCTTGCTGTGATTTATGTCAAAGAGTGTTCTTCCTATGTTTTCCTCTGAGAGTTTTATAGTGTCCGGTCTTGCATTTAGGTCTTGAATCCATTTTGAGTTTATTTTTGTGTATGGTGTTAGGGAGTGTTCTAATTCCATTCTTTTATGTGTAGCTGTCCAGTTTTCCCAGCACCACTTACTGAAGAGACTGTCTTTTCTCCATTGTATATCCTTGCCTTCTTTGTCATAGATTAGTTGACCATATGTGCGTGGGTTTATCTGTGGGCTTTCTCTCTTGTTCCATTGATCTGTATTTCTGTTTTTGTGCCAGTACCATATTGTCTTGATTACTGTAGCTTTGTAGTATAGTCTGAAGTCAGGGAGTCTAATTCCTCCAGTTCGGTTTTTTTCCCTCAAGACTGCTTTGGCTATTTGGAGTCTTTTGTGTCTCCATACAAATTTTCACATTTTTTGTTCTAGTTCTGTAAAAAATGTCATTGGTAATTTGATAGGGATTGCATTGAATCTGTAGATTGATTTGGGTAATGTAGTCATTTTCACAATATTGATTCTTCCAATTCAAGAACATGGTATATTTCTCCATCTGTTGGTATCATCTTTAATTTCTTTCATCAGTGTCTTATAGTTTTCTGTGTACAGATCTTGTGTCTCCCAGATAGGTTTATTCCTAGGTATTTTATTCTTTTTGTTGCGATGGTAAATGGGAGTGTTTCCTTAATTTCTCTTTCAGATTTTTCATTATTAGTGTATAGGAATGCAAGAGATTTCTGTGCATTAACTTTGTATGCTGCAACTTTACCAAATTCATTGATTAGCTCTAGTAGTTTTCTGGTGGCATCTTTAGGATCCTCTATGTATAGTATCATGTCCTCTGCAAACAGTGGCAGTTTTACTTCTTTTCCAATTTGTATTCTTTTTATTTCTTTCTCTTCTCTGATTGCTGTGGCTAGGACTGCCCAAGCTATGTTGAATAATAGCAGTGAGACTGGAAAACCTTGTCTTGTTCCTGATCTTAGAGGAAATGCTTTCAGTTTTTCACCATTGAGAATGATGTTTGCTGTGGGTTTGTCCTATATGGCCTTTATTATGTTGAGGTAGGTTCCCTCTATGCCCACTTTCTGGACAGTTTTTATCATAAATGGGTGTTGAATTTTTTCAAAAGCTTTTCCTGCATCTATTGAGATGATTATATGGTTTTTATTTTTCAGTTTGTTAATATGGTGTATCACATTGGTTGATTTGCGTATATTGAAGAATCCTTGCATCCCTGGGATAAATCCCACTTGATCATGGTGTATGATCCTTTTAATGTGTTGTTGGATTCTGTTTGCTAGTATTTTGTTGAGGATTTTTGCATCTATATTCATCAGTGATATTGGTCTGTAATTTTCTCTTTTTGTAGTATCTTTGTCTGGTTTTGGTATCAGGGTGATGGTGACCTCAGGATGAGTTTGGGAGTTTTCCTTCCTCTGCAGTTTTTTGGAAGAGTTTGAGAAGGGTGGGTGTTAGTTCTTCTCCAAATGTTTGATAGAATTCACCTGTGAAGCCATCTGGTCCTGGGCTTTTGTTTGTTGGAAGATTTTTTTTTTTTTTTTTTTTTTTTGCGGTACGCGGGCCTCTCACTGTTGTGGCCTCTCCCGTAGTGGAGCACAGGCTCCGGACACACATGCTCAGCGGCCATGGCTCACAGGCCCTGCCGCTCTGCGGCATGTGGGATCTTCCCAGACTGGGGCACGAACCCATGTGCCCTGCATCGGCAGGCGGACTCGCAACCGCTGCGCCACCAGGGAAGCCCTGTTGGAAGATTTTAAATCACAGTTTCAATTTCATTACTTGTGATTGGTCTGTTCATATTTTCTATTTCTTCCTGGTTCAGTCTTGGAAGGTTATACCTTTCTAAGAATTTGTCCATTTCTTCCAGGTTGTGCATTTTATTGGCATAGAATTGCTTGTAGTAGTCTCTTAGGATGCTTTGTATTTCTGTGGTGTCTGTTGTAACTTCTCCTGTTTCATTTCTAGTTTTATTGATTTAAGTCCTCTCCTTCTTTTTCTTGATGAGTCTGGCTAATGGTTTATCAATTTTGTTTATCGTCTCAAAGAACCAGCTTTTAGTTTGATTGATCTTTGCTATTGTTTTCTTTGTTTCTATTTCATTTATTTCTGCTCTGATCTTTATGATTTCTTTCCTTCTGCTAACTTTGGGTTTTGTTTGTTCTTCTTTCTCTAGTTCCTTTAGGTGTAACGTTAGATTGTTTATTTGAGATTTTTCTTGTTTTTTGAGGTAGGCTTGTGTAGCTATAAACTTCCCTCTTAGAACTGCTTTCACTGCATCCCATAGGTTTGGTTCGTCATGTTTTCACTGTCATTTGTCTCTAGGTATTTTTTGATTTCCTCTTTGATTTCTTCAGTGATCTCTTGGTTATTTAGTAATGTATTGTTTAGCCTCCATGTGTTTGTGTTTTTTACGTTGTTTTCCCTGTAACTGATTTCTAAAATCCTAGCATTGTGGTCAGAAAAGATGCCTGATATGATTTCAGTTTTCTTAAATTTACTGAGGCTTGGTTTGTGACCCAAGATGTGATCTATCCTGGAGAATGTTCCATGCGCACTTTAGAAGAAAGTTTAATCTGTTGTTTTTGGATGGAATGTCCTATAAATATGAATTAAATCTATCTGTTCTATTGTGTCATTTAAAGCTTGTGTTTCCCTATTAATTTTCTGTTTGGATGATCTGTCCATTGGTGTAAGTGGGGTGTTAAAGTCTCCCAGTATTATTGTGTTACTGTTGATTTCCTCTTTTATAGTTGAGAGCAGTTGCCTTATGTATTGAGGTGCTCCTATGTTGGACGCATATATATTTATAATTGTTATATTTTCTTCTTGGATTGATCCCTTGAGCATTATGTCATATCCTTCCTTGTTTCTTGTAACATTCTTTATTTTAAAGTCTATTTTATCTGATATGAATATTGCTACTCCAGCTTTCTTTTGATTTCCATTTGCATGGAATATCTTTTTCCATCCCCTTGCTCAGTCTGTATGTGTCCCTAGGTCTGAAGTGGGTCTCTTGTAGACAGCATATATATGGGTCTTGTTTTTGTATCCATTCAGCAAGCCTGTGTCTTTTGGTTGAGCATTTAATCCATTCACGTTTAAGGTAATTATCGATATGTATGTTCCTATTACCATTTTCTTAATTGTTTTGGGTTTGTTTTTGTAGGTCCTTTTCTTCTCTTGTATTTCCCCTCTTAGGGAAGTTCCTTTAGCATTTGTTGTAGAGCTGGTTTGGTGGTGCTGAATTGTCTTAGCTTTTGCTTGTCTGTAAAGCTTTTGATTTCTCCGTTGAATCTGATGAGGTCCTTGCTGGGTAGAGTAATCTTGGTTATAGGTTCTTCCCTTTCATCACTTTAAGTATATCATGATATACTTTTAAGTATATCATGCCATCCCTTCTGGCTTGTAGAGTTTCTGCTGAGAGATCAGCTGTTAACCTTGTGGGAGTTCCCTTGTATATTATTTGTCATTTTTCCCTTGCTTTCAATAATTTTTCTTTGTCTTTAATTTTTGCCAATTTGATTACTGTGTGTCTCGGTGTGTTTCTCCTGGGTTTATCCTGTATGGGACTCACTGTGCTTCCTGGACTTGGGTGGCTATTTCCTTTCCCATGTTAGGGAACTTTTCGACTATAATCTCTTCCAATATTTTCTCGGGTCCTTTCTCTCTCTCTTCTCCTTCTGGGACCCCTAAAATGTGAATGTTGTTGCATTTAATGTTGTCCCAGAGGTCTCTTAGGCTGTCTTCATTTCTTTTCATTCTTTTTTCTTTATTCTGTTCCATGGCAGTGAATTCCACCATTATGTCTTTCAGGTCACTTATCCGTTCTTCTGCCTCAGTTATTCTGCTATTGATCCCTTCTAGTGTATTTTTCATTTCAGTTATTGTATTGTTAATCTCTGTTTGTTTGTTCTTTAGTTCTTCTAGATCTTTGTTAAACATTTCTTGCATCTTCTCGATCTTTGCCTCCATTCTTTTCCGAGGTCCTGGATCATCTTCACTACCATTATTCTGAATTTTTTTCCTGCAAGATTGCCTATCTCCACTTCATCTAGTTGTTTTTCTGGGATTTTATCTTGTTCCTTCATCTGGTACATAGCCCTCTGCCTTTGCATCTTGTCTACCTTTCTGTGAATGTGGTTTTTGTTCCACAGGCTGCAGGATTGTAGTTCTTCTTGCTTCTGCTGTCTGCCCTCCAATCTGCAGAAACAGGAACCTGGTGCACAGCTGATGGGAATGCAAAACGGTGCAGCTGCTGTAGAAACCAGCCTGGCAGTTCTCACTGTTCCCCGTTAGACAGAAGACCAGCCTGGGGTCCAAGTCCTGGGCATGGCAGGCTCTCCCCTCTCTGGGCCTGACTCCAGCTCACCTCACCGCAGCCCTCAGAGCCACCTGGGCGCTGCCATCTTGCCCAGAAAGGGGGCCTCCTATGTGACACTTTTTGTACAGTCTGCTTCAGAAAAATGAGCACAGTTATTTTCAGTATGTATCATACAATGGAACAAAGTGATAAAAAGAGAAATGTCAGTCTATCTTTTTAAAATTTTAATAAATATAGATTTTTGACCTAAGCTAACTGGAGCACCATCTGTCATGATAGAAACAATTTTTTCATATGTAGATGGTATTCTTTTTTAACAGATGTTAAAGATTAAAAAATATGTATTCTATGAGTTTGAATTTTGGTCTGAAAATTGACAACATTTTTCTTGTACATTTGGAAGTCCTTCAAGACAAATGTACTCTTGGGGAAGTCCTAAAAGAACATGACTTTAAATACCATCCATATGCTGATGACTTGCACGAATATAATATGTTCAGCACTAACCTCTTTCCTGAATTCTAGACTCAGATATCCAATGTCTACTTAACATTTCCAGATTCTTGACTCTCCTGCCAAACTGCTTTTCCCTTTGTCTTTAATAAATGACAACTGCAGGCCAAAAGTTTGGGAGTTATTTTTGACTCCTCTCTTTCCTTCATACTAATCCCACATGATGTGCAAAAACTCCTAGGTAGTGTCCTTGCTTCCATTTGTGACGTTTTTAGTCCATTTTCAATATAGCAGTAAAGTCAGATCATTCCATGCTTCTCTTCGTCTCTCCAGTGGATTCCTGTCTCTCCAGTGGATTCCCAGCTCTTTAGAATAAGGTCCAAAAGTCCTGACCATGACCTACCGAACCTTGTTGCCACCTATCTCTGTGTCCTCAATTCCAACCATGCTCTGCTCTTGTTCATTTGTTCCTTCCCCAGGGCTTCCCTGCTGCTCTTCAAATAGGCCAAGCATATTCGGGGTTTTTGAACCCACTCTTCCCTCTGTCTGGAACACTCTTTCCCTGATAGCCAGTAGATTGTTTCTTCATTTTATTCACGATTCTGTACCAAAGTCTTCCCTGAATACTCACCTAACATATGTTGCTCTGTGTCCCTTTACCTTGCTCTTTTTTTCTTCATAGTACCTATCATATTATATACTTATTTATTTGCGGGGAAGTTATACCTGTCTCTCTCCCTGAGCATAAACATCAGGAAAGAAGGGGATTAATCCACTTGTCACTACTCTGTCTCTGGTGCCTAGACCAGCCTCTAGCACATAAAATGCTCAGTGAACAGTTGTTGAATTTATATATGATTTACACTTCTGATTGAAACTCCATCAATAGATTGAGCTCTTGGAATATCTGTTTTCCAGATGTCCCTATTTTCTGAAAATAACTCATTTGTTTGTGATATAGCAGCCAAGATGGATGAGAAAGAAATAATCTATGAAAATAATCAGCTGTTATTTACATTTTATGCTGCAGGCATTTTGTGTTAGTTCACAACCATGCAATGAGCGTTAGCCAACGGCTCCTACAGTTCTGAGGGATGGTTCAGTTCCTAAAGGGACCGGATTTTTTCCAATGGTTATTTTTATTTGTATTTATTTTTTTAACATCTTTATTGGAGTATAATTGCTTTACAATGGCGTGTTAGTTTCTGCTTTATAACAAAGTGAATCCGTTATACATATACATATGTTCCCATATCTCTTCCCTCTTATTGTTGAATATCTTTAGTTCAGTCTTAACTGAACAAGCTCCATGTCTAGCCATAGAAAAGCATCTCAGGTTTCTAAGCAGTCCAGGGGCTAGCTTCCCTATCCCTGCACTGGTACAAATGTTATAGTCACCAACCTGAATATGCACAAATAAAATATTACTGTCTATAAAATTTTATTTTGGTGCCCTGAACGTCCAGTATGAATGTAAAGTAGAACTCAGTCCAGAGCCTCCTGGGAACTTCAGTCACATTTAGTGATTTTTCAGTCTCCTCAGACTTGACCCAGTCAGAGTCAGGACGTTTTGAGGTTTGTTCTTCTTTCCCCGTGGACTTGAGGCTACACTCTATGATAAACGCTTCTTGTTTCACCTTCAACCTAGGCCTCCTGACTCAATCTCTCTGACCAAAACTATGTTCGATTAGGGTTTGAACTCTTATATCTTATAAAACTCAAGGGGGTGGTCTCCAGCTCTCCCACGTCTAGGGATGTCCTCTGGTATTTCCACTCTTCACTGCATAGGTGGGGAACTTTTCTGCGAGGTGTGCTCTTTCCCTGAACTATACCTGGGGTGCTACAGCTCAGGTTCTTTTTCTTCCCAAATCCTTTTATTTAAATGTCCTTGCCCTTCCCCCTTCTCTAGTCCTTGTTCTTAACTCAAGAGAGCAGAGGTTCAGAATATTTCTGGCTTTCTCCGAAGACTCCTTCCCCTTCAGAAGGTCTTTTCTAGTGTAGAGGGTGGGTACAAAAGATGGGGGGAAAGATTGGTTCTGACTTGTCAGGAAATTGTCTAAGACTTGGAAGTGAGCAAAAGAGACTCTTAGATGTCCTTTCAGCGGAGTGTATGGGGCATTCTAGAAGAGCGGTTCTCATTGGGCCACAGCCTTCCCCATGCTAACATCCTCAGAGTGTGTTCCTTCGCTTCTCGGGGAATGAATCAGTGAGTCCCAGGTCATCGAAGGAAACATCCAAGTAGAAATCAAATCCAACCTTGCTCTTTTCAAAGTCTTTGCTGCTTCTGTTGAGAGAATAATCAGGAGCCTTCAGACCCATCACCCTTATTGTGGGATGGGAGAAGGAGAAATCGGGCATGCATCCATTATATTATTTTTCCTGTCATTTTAAATTACTAGGTGGCAGTTTTGAAATACCGTACATGGCTGAATATGGCTTGAAGTAAATACCGTGTCTCATGCTGGCAGACAATAGATTTACACAAGCCTGAAGCATGCAATTTTTAAAGCTCTGTTTTTCTCCTCCTCTTTCTTGAGGTTGAGAGTATTTTTCACATAAAAAAAAATAAGCTTTAAGAATTTAAACATATCAAGTATATTTAAAAATCCAATCTACGTTTAGAGTTTTTGCTTTAGTCATTTCTTTTCTTTTTTTCTTTGATATAATTTCAGTCACTAATCTTAGATTTTTCTATCCCTTCCTATACCCTAGTGATTATTATTATTATTATTATTATTATTATTATTATTTGCGGTACGCGGGCCTCTCACTGTTGTGGCCTCTCCCGTTGCGGAGCACAGGCTCTGGACGCGCAGCCTCAGCGGCCATGGCTCACGGGCCCAGCCGCTCCGCGGCATGTGGGATCTTCCCGGACTGGGGCACGAACCCGTGTCCCCTGTACCGGCAGGCGGCCTCTCAACCACTGCGTCACCAGGGAAGCCCGTGATTATTATTTTTATCTCCTTTGATGTTTCTGTCTCCCCATTTGTCTTCTTTAAAATGTAACTCAGTGTTTGAAAAGGGATACTCCATTCTCCATCATTGCTTTTTCTGGCTATCAGGACCCCCAATTTCCCATTTTGCATGTGGATTTAGAGTGAAATGATGTGCAAGACTAAGGTGACTCAGTTTTGGTTTATCTGCAACCTCTTTCACAGACTTAGTACTATTCTTAGGCACAGAAGTCCCACGTTTTTTTTCTTACATATTTTACTAATGTTCCCTGTTCGAGTCCTTCTCACTTATTCAGTCACATTAATTGAAAGCTTACCACAGGTAAGCTCTCTTTGGGAATACAGAGTAGAACAAGAGAAACAACTTCCCAGAGAACATGGAAATAAAATGTCCACATCTGAAATCCAATCCATTACCTTGCCCCTTCTGATGTGCCTGTTTCTCTCAGCCAGGAAACTTTTCTTTTAACCGGAAACCAGGTGCTAAGCCTTATTTCCTTTTTTCCCCTTGGTGTCTTCCTAAATTCAGTCAGTAAACAATTTCTGCTGACTCCAACCAATAGTTTCTACTAATTTTTACTCTTTTCCATTCTCGCTAAAGCCCCCTCAATCTGGATCTGTACCCCTTTATCTCAACTTTTGCCCAAACCTCTTTATTGGTTTCTCTCTTCCTTCTCTTCTCCAGTAGGTCCTGAGCTTCAAATTAATTTCCCGATTGGATTAGCTGTGTCAGTCTCCTCTTTCAAATGTCTTCAGTTACTAATGCCTAACTTATGACAGCTTTTCCCGAAGTGTGCTCCTACAGAATGTGGTAATTGCCTTCAACCAAAATAAAGGCTTCATAGATTTGAAAGCAGTGAGGAAAACAAAGTAAAACAAATTAGCTGTGGAGGTGGTAGTTTTCAACATGGGACTTCTGTGAGCCTCGAATATGCTTGAGATGTTGCTTATTCTGGTTCCTATTTCCTGTACTTATTTGGCCATAGAACACTTCTGGCTGCACCCCTAGAGGTTTGTCTCCCCAGTGAGACTCACGGGATTTGTTCCATGGGACATCAGTTTGAGAACAATGAGTCTGTGGTGCACATTCTAACCCCTTGGACTGGCCTTTAAGTCCCTCAACAATCCTACGACCACCATGTCCTTTTCCAGCCTTTCCTGTCTATACTCCCTCACGAGTCTCCTTCCGTCTGTGGGACACATTGCCTGTCTCCCAGGCAACCGAATTTGGACCTTAGCTGACATCCGACCCCTAGATTAGGATCCGTCCATCAAAGAATGGGCCGGCCCTTCAGATTGTCTCCTATGCACTAGATTACATTCCTGTAAAGAAAAAATTTATGGGGCTTCCCTGGTGGCGCAGTGGTTGAGAGTTCGCCTGCCGGTGCAGGGGACACGGGTTCATGCCCCGGTCCGGGAAGATCCCACATGCTGCGGAGCGGCTGGGCCCGTGAGCCATGGCCGCTGAGCCTGTGCGTCCGGAGCCTGTGCTCCGCAACGGGAGAGGCCACAACAGTGAGAGGCCCGCGTACCGCAAAAAAAAAAAAAAAAAAATTTATGCACCTTCTTTCTTCCCATCTTTGTGCGGTTTCTTCCCTCACAACATCCACTCTGCCTCTTCTTCCTCTTGAGAGTTTGCTCATCATTAAAGGGAACAACACAACCCAAAGGGGAAGAAATAAGAGTTGAACTTGTGCTTGTGATCCTATGGGGAATGTGGCTGACTGAAAGAGGAATGGGGTGATTTCCCTGGTGGCGCAGTTGTTAAGAATCCGCCTGCCAATACAGGGGACATGGGTTCGAGCCCTGGTCCGGGAAGATCCCACATGCCGTGGAGCAACTAAGCCCGTGCGCCACAACTACTGAGCCTGCACTCTGGAGCCCATGAGCCACAACTACTGAGCCCACAAACCACAACTACTGAGGCCCACGTGTCTAGAGCCTGTGCTCCAAAACAAGAGAAGCCACTGCAATGAGAAACCTGCACACTGCAACAAAGAGTAGCCCCCGCTCACCACAACTAGAGAAATCCCGCGCACAGCAACAAAGACCCAACACAGCCAAAAATAAATAAATTAATAAAAAAACAAATTTATTAAAAAAAATAAAAGGAATGGGAAAGGAGCTTTCTGGAATGGAGAGAGGCTGGTATCATGAATACCTTGGAAGCCCCTGTCCTTGTCAAGGTTGAGGGAGAGGAGGGGGAGGACAAAGGCTACTGCTTAGCCTGGGAAAGGAGAAAAGAAAAAAAAAACCCATTCAGGTTTACACCCAAGACCAGGCAGCTTGGTTCTTTGGGAGAGCCCTCAACCCAGGACCCAGGGGAAGGAACGGAGCTGAAAATCAAATTCACAGCTGTAGGAGGAGAAGCGGGTTAGCTGTACTGTAGGCCTATCTTGAGTCTTATCCTGCCGAGATTGTGGAACCAGGCTATATAGAGAGGTCAGGCAGGGATTTTGACGCAGTGGTTAAGAATCCACCTGTCAATGCAGGAGACACAGGTTCGAGTCCTGGTCTGGGAAGATCCCACATGCCTCGGAGCAACTAAGCCCGTGTGCCACAACTACTGAGCCCGCATGCCACAACTACTGAAGCCCACGTGCCTAGAGCCTGTGCTCTGCAACAAGAGAAGCCACTGCAGTGAGAAGCCTGTGCACTGCAGTGAAGACCCAATGCAGCCAAAAATAAATAAATAAGTAAATTTATAAAAAAAGAAAATCAATTTAAAAAAATCAATTAAAAAAAAAAAGAGCAACAGTGGCGGCAGCAGCTCTGGAGACTGTCATGGAGGAAGCGGAGCTCACAGCCGCCCAGACTGCGCTCAACAGCTGATGCATGCCTCTGGGAAGTCTGTGCTCCTGGCTTAGTGGTTAGAGGAAAGTGATGGTGGGAGGAGTGGTGAAGAGAGTGGGAGTTTGGTCCCCGTAGCCATTGGGGGTGCAATGCAGCTATTTTGTTACCGATTTACTCTAACGCACCCACAGGCTGGGGTTACCACGTGAAACATTTGAGTAGTACTCCACAGTTTGCAAAATGCAACTCATTTACATTATCTCCTTTTACGCAGGATTTCTGGAAGTAGACTCTGAGGTTGGCCAGCGGGCAGCTAATTGAGGGAATAAAAAAAGGAAACCCCAGCAGAGAGAGAAGCTGGGCTGCGATGCAGTTAGGACAAGGCCTCTACTGACCCTCCCACCCCATCCGCCTGCCTGGCTCTGGCGCTGGGCTGGCTCTGCAGGGTTGCAGGGATTTGGACTTGAATGCAGTCTTTTCATAATGGATGCAGGTTGCTTCCTCCCCGCCTCCCGCCTCTCCCCAGGAGGTATGTCCAAGAGCAGCTGTCTTCAGCCCAGGACAATCTCTGGGTGAGCTGTCAATCCCACACTCTCAGCAGCTGAGGAAACTAATAAGTTCTTTGATCTTAAGGGAAAGCGGGGGCAGACCTGGGCAGTGCACCACAGCAGCCACTAAATCCTCTTATTCTCGGAAAAACCCTTAGAAGAGTTCCATTTTGCAGATAAGGAAATGGAGGCCCAGGGCTCTTAGGGAAGTTTTGCAGTTTTGCATAGTCATTAAACACCCAAAAAGCCAATAACTACTCAGAATTCCAATTCAGGACTTCAGAATCCAAATCCAGTTCTCATTACCCTGTACCTTGTGGTCCATGGTACATCTGTCCTATAACTACAAGGCCAACTTCTCACAGACTTGGCCTCTGCAGATGGAAGGGGACTCTGGGAGCTGGTAATTATACTTATTTTGTATCTGTTGGGGAGACTGAAACAGAGGAAAATGGGGAAATGTAACGGACTTTCCCCTTAAAGACACGTCAAATCAACTCTGGGGAAAAGTTCACTCTCTTTATCTTCAAAAATTAGACATTCAAAAAGTTTCTTGTCATTTTGCATTAAGCAATGTCGTAATTCTCTGTGTTTCTTCATCTGTTAAACTGTGCCATTCGGAGGTAGCCTGGACGCCTCGGTGTCGTAGAATGTGTGTCTTTACCTTAGTTGTATGTGAGATAAAGATCTACATTCCTTACCCTTGTAGATATGTAGATGCTAGAAACAAATTTCTTCTCGCACATTGATCCTGTACCTGAAGAAGGGGCCTGTGTCGTGCCTTTGGAGCTGAGATGTTCAGTGTTTTATACTAGACGTCATGAGATTCCAAACACTTACAGAGAAAAGAGAGTCAAGGACTGCAGAAGACAGTCATTTCTGAACTTGAGGTGAAGTTTTTGAATCCTCCTCTTCTGAAAACGTATTCTCCCAATAACTATAATTATGCAGAGGTGCCAGAAACTGGGAGACAAGTGTGAAATATTTTGCTGGGGGGATAGGGTTCCTTGTGACCTAAGTAAATTTTTTTTTTTTTTTTTTTTTTGTGGTACGCGGGCCTCTTACTGTTGTGGCCTCTCCCGTTGCGGAGCACAGGCTCTGGACGCGCAGGCTCAGCGGCCATGGCTCACGGGCGCAGCCGCTCCGCAGCATGTGGGATCTTCCCGGACCGGGGCACGAACCCACGTCCCCTGCATCGGCAGACGGACTCTCAACCACTGTGCCACCAGGGAAGCCCAACCTAAGTAAATTTTGTTCAGTAATGTACCCTATGAACTAGACCTTCTTCTCTTGTGGAGCATCTTGAGGATAATTAAATATCTAACCTTTCAGCTTGATCTTTGCGTAAATTACCCCTGGTGACTCCAAAGGCCATGACTAATGAGAGAATCCCACGACTGGGGACACATTATCCAATATTATTTGATAACCTCCCTGAGGGCAGGGACAGTGCCTTTTGCATTTTATATTTTTTTGTATACGAATTGTTCTCTAATAGCAGTGTACATAAAAATTGCATAAAGATCTATTAAATATGTGGGTTCTGGTCTCTCCCTGTGACTCTTTTCTTCGGAATCTACATTTTTGCCCAGTGCTCAGGCTATTCTTATGTAGAAGTCCCTTGTCACTTAACAGGTGCTCTAAATATGTGTAGAATGAGTATAGTTCTTACTGCTTTTTTGCCCCTATTTAAAAAAATAACATTTTATTGAGATATAATTCATATACAATAAATTCAGCCTTTTAAGTGTACACTTCAGTGGTTTTTAGTATATTCACAAAGTTATGCAATCATCACCACTATCTAATTGCAGAATATTTTCATAAGCCCAAGAAGAAACTCCTTACCCATTAACAGCCATTCCCCATTTCCCCGTTTTGTAGTTTTCAGTGTACAAGTCTTGAATTTTTTTTGTTGAATTTTTCCTAAGTATTTTATAATTTTTGATGCTATTGTGAATGGAATATTTTTCTTAATTTCATTTTTGGATTGTTCATTGCTAGTGTTTAAAAGATAATTGATTTTTGTGTATTGATCCTGTATCCTACAACCTTGCTGAAATTGTTTATTGGCTCTAATAGTATTTCATGGACTCCTTAGGATTTTTTATCTATAAGATCATGTCATTTGTGAATAGAGATAGTTTTACTTCCTCCTTTACAACTTGGATGCCTTTTTTCTCCTTTGCCTTTTTACCTTTTCCCCCATTTTACCTTTAGTAAAAATGTTGAGTAAAAGTATTAAATAAGAGTGAGAGTGGGTA